>NC_142823.1:6640526-6791447 GCF_057945365.1 Rhopilema esculentum | reverse complement strand
TCCGTAGCTATTCGCCATAATCGACTGTCCGAGAGATGCCTGGAAATTTCCGGCCATATATTGATTACGTGGTGCAGACATGCCGGACATTTGGGCTCCCGGTCCCATGTTCAAATTTTGCATTTGGTTTTGCATTATCATCATCTGCAAAGAAAATAAGCTTAAATGAGCGGGACAGTCCAAGAAAATGCAGTATTCTTAAGCAGAGTCCCGAAAAGTGTTCATCCTCCGGTCAGTCTATGAGTGAAGCCTTTCCTAAACACAGTCAAAACAAGGCTTTTTATGTGTATTGTAACTGAAATGCATTTGCTTTTAATGAATTTTCTTTGGTCGTACGACCACCCCATTTTTTGACTGTGTACCCAAGATTAATAAATTAGGCTGTGTTGCGCATAAATCTTTCGTTATCCTTTATCAAACTGTCATGATGGCATTACGGAAATTTATCTTCACAAACCAGGCAGTGTGACTAGATCTCAATTTTGGAATAATGCCAAATTTGTCATAAAATAATGCTAGATTTGCAAAAATTATGCTAAATTTCATATCAAGGCACCCCTGCTTGTAAAAGAGGCTAGAGGATGCTCAGAATATGAAAAGTGACCAAGGTTTCCATGTGGCCTTTTTGACCCCCAATCTAAAACACAGTGTACTCAAAATTTGCCATCTTTTCTACACAAAAAGGCAATTTAGATTAATTGTTTTGACATCCAAATTTCTTAACCCCTTGACCGTCATAAATTGATTTGGCCGAAGAAGCAAAAGTTGGCAGAATTCTGGCAGCATGTTGCAAAAAAATCACAAAAAATGCAAAGGAAAATAAATTTTTACATAGATGAAATTCAAATTTGTTTTAGAATGATTTCAAAATTGCAAATAAAGAAACATGAAACAATGTAAAAGATAACAGACAATGTAAGATCAAAGTAAATGAAAGCTTTGTAACCTACAAAGCAAATTTTGATTACACTATCACTCCCCGCAATTGGCAAGAATTTAGCTTTTTTGTGTACTGAATTTAGCTGGCTGAATTTGGCTGACAACCATAAAATATTTGGCTGCCAGCCATAAAATATTTGGCTGCCAACCGTTCCAAACACCTGGCTCAACCCTGAAAGTGAAAAGTCGCACATTCTTGTGTAAAGTGTTTCCATTTGGTGGTGATAGACAACAGATCAATGGAAACAGCGATTTTTTAAAAACTATCAAAATTATGCCAGAGTTATGCTAGATTCCAAATTGAGCTAGATTTTATGCTAAATGACGATTTTGGTCAATATTATGCTGAAAGCATTATATTATGCTAGATTTGGCCACACTGCACGTATGTGTGTCAAATTTATGACCTTTTCTCAGAGATTTTTGGAACTCACATGGTGTATAGGGTCATATGGAAGTGAACCCGCCGGGTTATCCATTAATTCTATTTACGGAGTTCCTTATTTTTTCTTTGTTGTTTGTTCTCAGAATGTTATGGTGTTCCTTATCTCATTAAAGTGATCCATCCCTGCGGTAAATAGTTCGTCAACATCTCTGCTAGGCAACATCTCAAGGGTGTGGAACAGAGCAGTGATTGGTTATGACAGCAGAGATAGACAGGGAATTTTGCATAACAATCTAGCAAACTGGGTAAACAAAGTTTTTAAAGTATGAATCATCAGAGTAAAGGCAACTGATCATTTTAAGCCGTGGGAACATTCTGGCAAATGACCGGAAGTTGCGTTTCCAGAAGCATGAAAAATGCAGGGTCAGAAAAATTTCAACTTTCGAATTTTTCAAATCTGATGATACTATCGGAAAGAAGATGCAAAACTGAGCAAAAGATTTAAAAAGAGCAATGTGATCTGACCTGTAAACAAGAAGTTATGGCTGTGGAAACTTTTCGTTATGTCAAACAACTTGCTTTTTCGAGTTTCCTGATATAGACAGGACATATAACTTGACAATCTGACATTCAAGCTAATGTTTACTTTCTGCATTTGACTGTTGCTAAGTCGGAAAATATCTTCGCACTATTATAGGCTGTCCAAGATGTCTTCGCACTATAGGTCTTTAGCGCTGGGTATGAAAGTGTATGATTTTCTTCATGGGTAAATTCATCTCCTGCGTCACCTTCATATTCTTGTGATGTAAAGAAAGCTCTCGGAGATGAGGAAGCTGCTTTCCTGTGAACCATTTAGACTTTAAACGGTCGAGTATGTCGTCCAAATTTCAACATCAGGCTTTTGGGACATGTCTTGTAGTAGTTGCACCTAAACAGTGTAGCCAGAATAACCTTGTTAAATTGATACAATTTAATTATTTTCTGATTGAGTGATTATAGATCTGCTGGAACTGCTGCAGATGATTTTTTTCAGATTTGATAAATATCTTTGTCCCTAAATAGCTTTTATATGTTGTTCCACTATATTCTGCTGTTTCGCGAATGTCTTTGCTTTTGCGATAACTCCTTCGGAGAGACTTTTAATGATGACTTGTTTCTGGTTCTTCGTTAGCTTTTTTCACAGTAACCTTATCAATGTTGTGCTTATATAAATGCAGTTGTCTCAGCCCACAATTCCATTAATCTGTGATAAAATACAGCAAATTTTAGAAACCAAAAGTTTCAGCGATGCCTCAAATCTTGACGATTTGTTTGTTATTTATGCACATAAACCACTAATTTGTGGGTTTGCACTTCTGTGTTGCATGAACAAGCAGCACACATAAATCAGTATCTTTTTGTGGTTACATCTTGGAGGGACTTCTACTTGCTTTTTGAAGTCTCCAATGCTTTTCCTCCTTAAGCTACGATAAATTGAATTGTCAGGGGCCTGTGACCCTCAGCGCTTCGAAAGAATTCGGGAGCAAGTCTCATAAGATTCTCTTTTTTTCATCAATGTAAAAATACTCCCCTTACTTTGGAGTATCTTTTGCTCTCCACTTTTTATATGCATTTGCCTTGATGACTCTCTTTTGCCGTTTGCTTGCTCGTGTGCTGTTTCTAAATATTTAGCGTTGACTTTGTTTCCACTTCCATTGCTTTAGCCTCATGAGGAGGATTAGCACATCCATGGATGTTCTTGAACCAAACACTGAATGTTTCCTTGGGCTTGATGCTACGAACTCAGGCCATCTCATCAAATCCCCATCTAGCGTTTTCTGGTGGCGTTTTTACAAAATGTTCTCACGGACTGATGACACTAGCGCTAACATGGAAGAAATATCTCGAAGAAATGAGCTATTTTGCTCGAATTGTAGGTTGTTGCTGGCAACGAAAGTATAGTCAGGAACTTAAGCTGCATTCTGGGGCACAAAGATCCAGGAAAACAGCGGAAGCAGTCTCAATAATAAACGAAGACCACCAAGCTTTCGTGATTGGCAAGGCTGCCTCTATCGAAAAGGCATTTTCATATCCCATCAAAACTATAACTCTAGGCTTGCAACTCCTGAAGGTGTACTGTGACAAGGAGATAAAGCTGTTCTTCTTAATTTCATGTGCAAGGAGCCAAATCCATATATAAATCCACCATCAGAAGAACATCGGTAGGACATCTTGGATAGCCTATATTGCCAAGACATTCTTCCGATTTAGTGTAACATTCAAATGCGGATGCAGAGAAATCATTGTCCGGTTCAAAGTGGGAGCAAGACTTTGCAACTTCGGAGGAAGAAGTGACTCACTCGTCAGATAGTAACGACTTCTTTATGTAAACTTTGGCCATTGCAGTTGGCACAAATTCAATTTAAATGAACTGAAAACTAATTATTTTGATTGAAAAACAAATGGAAGAAAAGCTTTTGCTGACAGCCAGCGTCATATTGAAACAAAATTATGCTAACGTATCATTTTATGACACTAAAATATTTGATGACGTCATGCAAAATTTGTTATGACGTCATAATGAAAATACTTATGTCGGCAAATCTTGCTTAAATATATGTATCATTTGAAAGCTTGCAATGAGACGAGTCAATATATGTAAGTTGCGTTAAAAAGTAACCCTTCAGTGAGGAGCTAACGATGATTTTGTCTGAAATTTTACCGTTAAATGACGTCATCAGTCACGTGACATCCAGGCATTTTCAAAAAAGTCACCTGGCAGATTATGAAAGCCTGAACTCCCTACTACCAGAATCCGTTGAGAAAGTAAACATTAGCTTGAATGTCAGATTGTCAAGCTATATGTCCTGTCTAATAGTGCAGACGCATAGCAGTAGAATTTTGCATGTTATGATAATAGCCTGAAGTTCGGTACAAGTACACAATCCGATATGCTGAATAAGATGAAGTTCATATCAAACTTAAAAAAGCCCCCAAAAGCTATTTTTGGACTGGGGTACTGGAACCCAGTCCTCTTTCTGGTATAGCACTACAACCTTCTTAACATTGCAAGTTATAAAGCTGAAACTTTTTTCTGGCATTATTTGACGTGCTGGATAAAATGGGATGCAAAAAAGCTTTAAAAATTTCACAAAAGCAATTTTTCAACTATGGTTCTTGTGCCCAGTCCTATATTGGGTCTTGCACTGTAACTTTGTAACTATTCTAAACTGAAACTTGGTTTCCTGACGTAATCTGAAGTGCTAGATAAAGTGAAATGTAGCCCTAGATTTAAAACTTCACCAAAGGCTATATTTAGACTGAGGTACTTGTACCTAGTCCATTGCTGGCTTTCGCACAAAAACTCTATGATTACGTAAGTTGTACAACTGAAACTTTGTTTTCTGGCGAAATCTGACGTTCTTAGTTGGATAGAGTTTATGTCCAGTCTGCAAAACAAAGTAATAAACTACCTAAACATCTAAAAATATATTTTTTGATATGACTTGATGTGCTATATACTTTATAAGACCTTTTTGTTTGATTTTTGCCAGTTGAGCTGTGAATCACTTGCCACGTCTTTTTAGGTAAGCTTTGATGAGAAACACTATAATCAGGGGCGTTGCTAGCGGGGGGTGTAACCCCCCCCAATACTTCATGAATTCATCGGTAAATCTTCGGTTTGTTTATAATATGTATTCATCGGTAAATCCTTAGTTTGTCGGTAAAATCATTTAACAGTAAGTGAAATAGCACCTAAATTCTTCTCCATCTATTTCTTCGTCGGTAAATTCTATTGATGACCCTTAACCCCCCTAGTCTGGAATGTCAAGCTTATAATTCATGAAAATTGGAAGGAAGTGAAAAGAAATTGCTGAGCATCAACACATAAATTCTACAAGGGACTTTGAAAAATTTTCAAAAAAAAAATAATACTTCATTCAACAAGTTTGGCTGTCTTCAAATTACGGAGAAAGAAACTGAAGATGAATTGACGCACACTAAGAAGAAGCAAATAGCGTATTGTCCCTAAATGAACATGGTAAAATGTATTTTGCTCTTTGCAAATCCTCAAATGGGAATGCCAATGACCAATTTTTGGTAACTAAAAGGGCAAGACCAAAGTCATAGGATTAGATCACAAAAACACGTTGCCAAAATATTACCACTCCCTCGACATTTTCTTATCGAATATGTCCTTGAACTTTTGTTTTGACTTGAACTCATAGTTTTGGCTTGAACTTTTCATGACGTTTGAAAGGTCTTAGGATAAACCTTGAAGCGCAAAAATTTGAATACAGTTTAACAATAAGATATCAGCATAAAAAAGATTAGGAAGCTTTATAAAGTTTTTGTGTTAATTTGCAAAATCAAGTGGTAGAATGTCTTCTTAATTCAACCTTATTGAAGTAAAGCGAGTCAGCCCATTCAATCCTTCTCTTCCATAACCACGCCCAACCCTACTCACTCCCACCCTAACCATGTAGCAAACGTCATACATAATCGTGGGAACCCACGCCACTCCTTTCTCCAAACTCCTCAGACCCATCCCTCCCATAGCGATGTCCGACCCTGTCCATCCCGTTCCTTCAAACTTGATGCTTCTATATACATAACAACGCTGCAATGAGTACCCTGTGTCGATGGGTTCATTTTGTAAAAAAAATCAATTTTATATTTTTCTATTTCTGTTAACAGCCGTGATCCTTGATGAAGAATTATGTAAGGTGCAAGGTGCCCACAAGAAAGGAGACATGCCAAGTAAAAGCCTCGAAATGTCTCCTTGGGGTTTCTGGCTGATGAGCTGCTTGTTTCTATACGCCCTCATGTTTTTGATTCAGTTGTACAAATAGCCAGCAATGGACTGGGTTTAAGTACCTCAGTCTAAATAAAGCTTTTGGGGGCTTTTTTAAGCTTGATATGAACTTCATCTTATTCAGCATATCGGATTGTGTACTTGTACCGAACTTCATGCTATTATCATAACATGCACAATTCTACTGCTATGCGTCTGCACTAACAGGAAACTCGAGAAAGCAAGTTGTTTGACAAAACGAAAAGTTTCCACAGCCATAACTTCTTGTTTATAGGTCAGATCACATTGCTCTTTTTAAATCTTTTGCTCAGTTTTGCATGTTCTTTCCGATAGTATCATCAGATTTGAAAAATTCGAAAGTTGAAATTTTGCTGACCGTGCATTTTTCATGCATCCGGAAACGCAACTTTCGGTCATTTGCCAGAATGTTTCCAGAGCTTAAAATGATCAGTGGTCTTTAATCTTATGATTTATACTCTAAAAACTTCGGTTGCATAGTTTGCTAGAATGTTATGCAAAATTCCCTGTCTAAGAGGGCAGTCTATTGGTCAAAAAGTATCTATGCCAACCGGAAGTCCAGATTTGAGGGTATAAAAGAACAGAATCGCGCTGTGTTAGCAGTTCGAGGCACAGAAAAGAGATATTCTGTACTGGAGAAGTGGTGCTAGAGAAGGTTTGGGCTGAGAACGCTGTGATCCTGTTCCAAGATGAAGGCCGTGTTGCTGTTTTGTGTCCTTCTTGGACTCGTCATTTCAATCAACGGTAGGTGCAGCCTTGCTTGCTTTTATTCAGTCAAGACACTGGCAAAGATGAGGGACAAATCACTACTGACAATGGCGTACGAGATTAAAAATCACGAGAGATTAATTTGTGATTAATTTGATTTTTAGTGATTAAAGTGATTAATTTGTGATTAATTCGTGACTTTTTAAGAATTAATCACATATTCGAAAGTGCTTTCAAATAGGTTTTTGTGCAGTCAAACCCGTTTGAAGAGGCGACATAAGGCAAGATACATGAATAAAACGAAAATACATAATGGTTTAGCCAAGTCATAGGTCAAATTAAACTACAGTATTTCGTGAATCAAATGACAACCTACCATTGCAGTTTGGCGTAGATCAACAATCAACCGGCAATGAGTATAAAACAGGGATGTTGGGCCCCTAGAAAAGGGCCGGGAGAAATGATAATAAGAGGGCCTACTCATTTGTATGACATCTCCAATCACAAACCACAGGTCGCAAAAAAGGTACGTACCAGGAAACCATGCACCTACGAAAAGTAAAAAGATGCCAGTTTTTATCACCTTTGAAGGTTCATTTGCATCATTTGTTGGGGTGTATCATCTTTTCTCTAACCATAGTCTCTTTAAGACTGCAAAAAATGTGGAACAAAACCAATGCACATTTGCACATAGTGCACATCTGATACAAACACAAAGTGACAGAGCACTTCGGACTGCGAGCGAAGCGAGCAGAAAATTTTTCCGGCCACGCCATTTAAATTAGCTTGAAATACATTTCAGAATGTCTTTTACAGTTGTTTACCGCGCTTTACAACTCTTTAGGCATACTTTGTTGCGTTTCGTTAAAATTCAGTTCTTATATTGGAATTCCTGGCTTTAAGAGGTCCCCTAAACCTTGAGGCCTTGGGGCAGTTTGCTCTTTCTTGTCCCGCTCTCGGCGGCCCTGTTCATATTCCACGCATCTCTTTCACAGAGGTCTGTTTGTCCTGGGTTTTAGAAACTCATTTGAAAGAAGCCCACCGGGTGTCCCGCCTAGCCCCAACACCCAAGCTTGGAAGTACTAAAAAATCAGCAACAAAATAATTTTTCATCTTGTAGCTGTTTCAGCGACCCCGGCGTGAGAATGAGGCCTTCATTTATGCTCACGGTCTTGAGTGTGTTGGCAGATTTTTGAACATGTACATAAAAGTGTGGAAGACCTTGAAAATGACATTTAATTTTTGTCAATAAGATAGGCGAATATACGTGACCAAAGATTCAAATATTTGCGCTTAATGACTGGTGATTTTTTTGTGATTAATATGATATTAATGCGATTAATGTGATTTTTGTGATTAATTTGTGATTAAAGTGTGATTATTTTTGAGAACGTACGTGATTTTAAGCAGTGATTTGCCCTTCGGGCGAAGAAAGATCCATGCACTCGTTTAAATTATTAAGATAGAGTTTTTGAACGATTTGATTTAAACGATCGTTGGCGGGGTTGTTGGATGAAGCCTGTAAATTAAATGTATAGCTGCTATACAGTAAATTATTCCTATTTATACCCTAAATACCCTTTTTATAGAAAGAATAGAAAGACTAGGTCAAATACTTTGCTTTGTGATACCAAGTTAAAACAGCTTTTTATCAAAGTTTTCACGTAAGAAAATTCCTACTTAGCAAATGCCATTGTGATCTTTTTAAGTAACAATCTTCAATAGTTAAGCTTACACCGGGTTGAATGAATGTTTTAGGTGCAACTGTCGAGGAAAACACCTACGAGGTGGCGGAGATGAGTGTTCCGGAAGAGGTTGATGTAGAGGAAGATTCTGCAAGCGATGAAGAGGAAGACCCAGAAGCTGAAGAGCCCTCTGAAGACGAGGAAAGTGATGCTACAGAACCGGAAGAGGAAAATGATGCTGCAGAACCGGAAGAGGACAATGAATTATCTGAAGGTACTATAGACTTTTAACTTTTAGTCTATAGTTCTTTGGCACTTTTGTTGAAAACGACAAGACATGCAAATAGATATGCAAATAATCAATTCGATGTAAGGCTGGGTCGTTCTTTGAGACGTTAAAATCGTTATTCCGGAATTGTCTTGGGCCCTATTGAATCATGCATATTTGAATCCAACGAGGAGCATGTTAGCTACACGCTCAATTGACCCCAGATTCTCCTTGGGGCGTTTCTTTACTTAACTTTTTAGGTCTTTCTTGATATTTGTAAATGGTCTCTTTTAGATAATTCTGAGCAAACAGCAAAAGACGACTCTGTATCAGATCCTGCATGGCACAAACGACCCTTGCACAAACGATCCTTGCGCAAACGACCCTTGCACAAACGACCCTTGCACAAACGACCCTTGCACGAACGACTCTTGCGCAAACGACCCTTGCACAAACGACCCTTGCACAAACGACCCTTGCACAAACGACCCTTGCACAAACGACCCTTGCACGAACGACTCTTGCGCAAACGACCCTTGCACAAACGATCCTTGCGCAAACGACCCTTGCACAAACGACCCTTGCACAAACGACCCTTGCACAAACGACCCTTGCACGAACGACTCTTGCGCAAACGACCCTTGCACAAACGATCCTTGCGCAAACGATCCTGAAGCAGACGTTGGACCAAGAAGCAAAGAACTGGTTGAGACACTTATTTGCTCGCTTATTTTGTTTTGCATCTTTAATTTTTGCACATTTGAAGCTGTTGACCAAGGTCAATAGAGAAAGATATTGTGTTGTTTGTTTTCCTATTTTCTGAAAGGGTCTGCCATCTATTTAACTCTGGACATTTGAGAAAGAATTTGCGGAAAGTTCCGATAAATGTCGTTACTACTAAGACGTCACACGCAGTTAATACTGCACGACGCGTCTCACAATGCCACGCCAGTTCTTTCTGTCCTGTGTCAGTTCAGATAATCTATTCAATGTTTGTGCTTCTTTTGAGAGATCCAGTTTAATTCCGATGCTGGCCAGATCTTGCCTTACTGTCTGCATCCAGGTCGTCTTTGGTCTTCCTTGTGGCCGTTTTACTTTCCCGAGATATTCTTTAAGGGTTTTCCATGCTGGTGTTTCTGGGTGCATGCGCATGAGATGTCCTAGCCATTTTAGTCTCCTTTCTTTCATTATTTCACTCCATGGTTCACATTTCGTTCTGACATAGAGCTCGTTTTTGGTAATATTTCTTTGCCAGTTAATTCCTAGGATCTTTCTTAGGTGTCTACGTTAGGTGTCGATGGTGTTTTCTAGCTTCGTCGTTAGTGTCCACAGTTCGCTATTATACAAAAATTCACTTGCTACATAGGCATTAAAAGTTCTCAGCTTGATCTTGATGGAGTTTTTCTTGCTGCTGAAAATGCTGTTGAGCGTTTTGTAGGCATCAATTGCTAATATCTTTCTTCTGTTGATGTCTTTTTCTGTACCGAGTAGACTTCCAAGAACTTTACATTCTTTCCATGCTTCATCTCCCTTTTGCTCGATGTTATCTTCTTCCGTTTTTGATTCATTTATTCGCAAGTTTCTTTTTTCAAGTTTACCAGGTATGGTTTCTTTAATATGATCTATTTGATGTTTCGCAGTAGATGCCCATGTGATGTCATCAGCATACTGAGGGTTTATTTCAAAGTAGTTGTTCTTTCTGAATGGATCTGTTGCTGCCTTCTCGGTATTCATGGGTCTAGCAAGGTAGAAGATGAAAAGTACTGCACACTTAGACAGTCACCCTGTGTAATCCCTATTTCTGGTTTGATGTTTTCGCCTTTCTCTTTTTCGACTTTGACTCGCAAGTTTACATCCTTTACCAAAAGGGACATCATGTGTAGTTCGTCGGGTTGAAGCATTTCTTGCAGGTCTTTTAATAATTTTCCGCGGCGTACCGTGTCGAAGGCCTTACTCGTGTCTAGCAGTAAAAGGTAGATGTTGTAATTGCTGGATGTTATTGCTTTCTCTGATAGCATCTTGATTGCAAAAACCTGTTCGGTCGTGCTTCGCCCAGCTTGGTAGGCAGCTTGTCCGATTTGGATTTTAGTGCTGATGCGCACCCAACATCTTCTAATCATACAGATGGCAAGCAATTTTCTTAGAACAGATAACAGTATGATTGGTCGGGTCATAGATTTGAGGGCGGCCCTGGCTTTTTTCCTGGTTTTTGGAGAGGTTTTAGGATCTGTTTTGGTAGAAATGTCGTTAGTTGTAACGTTAGTAGTAACGACTTTGATGAACACGTATTGTTAGCAATGAGTCTCTAAGACGGTATGGAGGCTTAAAACCATCCATCAAAAACTGAGAAAACACATGATTTCAGGGATGGAATTGAAACGTAAAAGTGAATTGGGATAGTATTTTCTTTAAGAAGCCTTTTTCAAAATCACAAAACTATCACTTTTTAATCATCAACTAGAAAAGGAACCATTTTTACTGAGACACGTTAAGTTTTTGCTGCTCGCATACGAGAGTTACTACCTGTTGCGGCACCATGGTGGATATAAATAAGTAAAAATGAATGGAGTCGATCAAGAAGCAATGAAAGATGAGATTAGAGTGTGCCGAGATCTCAATTTCGCAATTATGCTGAAATTGTCATAAAATTATGCCAGATTTACAAAATTTATGCTAGATTGAAATCGAGGCTCTCTCGTTTAAAAGAGAGGCCAGCGCATGTGCAGAATAGCAAAAAACCCAGAATAAAGCTCAACAAATAGAGGATTTAAGTTGAACAGTTTACAAACCAGCACAATCAATTTAAATTAACAAAAACATGATTAGTTCATATAATGTCAATTGCTGAAAATTCTTAACATTCATCTTCGCTGTTTGAATCAAGATCGTCTTTAGGAAAATTAAGATATCCTGCACTCTGGTGTAAATGTTCTGGTTCATTTTATTTTTCATGGACTTTGTTGGTTCAAAATTGGTGCAGTTCTTCTCTTCACCGTCACGGAGTCCATCTTTAACAAACAGGTGGGCAGCAACTCCAGGAACAGTAAATCTATTTCGCTGATTTGTTTTCAACAAATTAACTTGCGAGAATATCCGTTCACAGGCAAGATTGGACACTGGCAAAGAAAGTAGCTTTTTAGCTAGCAATGATATCAGTTCAAATCCGTGTTTTTCCCAATGTTAATCCAAAACTTTGTCACATCAATTGATTCGCCTTTTGGCCCTGTAAGCATGAATGGAAGTTAACTGTCCATTGCCAATTGCCGCCATTGCATGTCGAATTCTTGGTGAAGTTCGGATCAATGATGTTTGGCAAATTTTCCAACAATGGAACAATAGATCCGATTTCATCAGAGACTGCGACCTGGGGTTTTAAAAACCTGAGGCCATGCATCGTTCCATTGATTGGCAACCTCTTCTTTAGCTCCTTCGCTAAGGTTACAAGAGAATCTCTACACTTCTGCAAAACTTCCTGTCGAGCTGATGCTGGTATACCTGTGAAAGCTTGGTCCAGTTTAACCTTTTCAATATTGCTGCCAAAGTACACTTGATGCAGCTCAAAATGGAAGGCCAAATTTACCGTAATCAAGACTGAACAACTCTCTATCTGAGAGTCTAATAATTTCTCTTTAAAGAAACAAGACGTGACCGCCTTGTACACAGAAAAACATTCTGTGTAGACCTGGTGTATTTTGGGACTTTGGCTTTGAAACAGTGTGTTCAATTGGTTTGTTATATATAATATGAAATCAAGGAATGTGAAGAAAAACCTGTTGAAAATGCATCCCAGCTACACAGCAATCTTCTCTGACATTTGAATTCTGTCATGTAAGCACTGTTCTTGGAAGAACAAAGTTAAGGCAGATCATTGTTCTAGAATTCTTCCTACGCAAGCTCCTAAAGACAGCCATCTTACATCATAGAATCGTAGTGTCTGTAAATTCTTGAAATTCTTTAAATTGGTCGATTCTTTTTGCTGATTGCGAAAAATACATGTTCCGAATTAGTTGGTCAATGTTTCCTGGCAATACTTTCAAAGCGTAGCTAACGCTGAGTGCAGTTGAATGGCACATACATTTCAGAACAAGGCAAGATGGACTGGCTTCTTTGATGCGTGTTTCAACTGAATTGTTGCTTCCGAACATAACATTTGTTGTGTGTAATGTATTAGGCATAAACCATTTTATACTAGCCTCAGATTGGAGTTGTTGATAGATGAGATTAGATCAGGATCGGAGTAAAAACATGGCGTCTTGTCTCGCGTGCTCTCTAGGTCTAGCGTTAGGTCGCAGAGGATTTTAGGCATCGCGCGCGCATACACAACATTGTGTCAGCGGAGAATCCAATGAGGTTTTCTATTCCGAGATGATTTTGTTGCAGCTCTGTGCATAACACCACAAACAGATCTTCTGCTTTTCCAGATGTGACAGGAACCAGGTTCAAGAGCTTTGTCTGAACACTTTCATTTTTCATTGAAAAATACTGCACAGCAACAGCCAATGATTTAATTGTTGAACGGTTTGTTGATACATCAATAATTATTGCTCAGGCCTTGAAGCTTCGGTACAACCAGTGTCCGTGAAAACTTTTGTACGGAGCTCCTGTCATATTAATTTAATACAAGCAAACTTTTCGGACAACAGCCTTGTCACAGAATAGCCTTGTTTGCCCGCCTTTCCTGCCAATTAAATCATGCAATTCAATTCACTTCAGTTTTCATTTAAAAGGAGCCTGTGTCGGATAGAGTTTATGGGAGAAGCGCTGCAGACAGTGGCGTTTTTCTGCTTTGTGGCGACTTCGAACATGTGGCTTAGTAGAATTGTTAGCAGGCCAAGAACATCGGCCTGTGATGCAAACTATGGCAAATGTAATCCCAATTTCGAGCTTACATAGATTTAAATAAGTAATCTTGCGGACTAAAACGCTGCACGCCATGCAGTTTGCAAACATGGTTTGTATTCGGCACACTTTGCTGCAGTGATTGCACCGAGGAAAGATAGAAAACTAACATAAGGGCTACCAACAAAACCTTCATTGAATTGTGTTTAACAAAAGTAAAATTATCAGGTAGGCTAAGCATCTGATGCTTTTGGTGGATAAAATGCAAACAGCTCAAGTCGTGACAATTTTAGAGGAGCAGAAGCACGTGAAAAATAATGAAAAGCTCTTTTATTGGAAGTATATTTCAATTTTTATACATCGATCAACCTTAGTATGAAACTTACTCGCAACCAATTCATGCTTATAGTTAATGTCTTCACAAAACTTAGGCCTTAGTTGCTGTCCATATTTAACTATATTTGTCAAAGCGGATTAATTAGTCATGAGACCAATGGGTTTTTTATCTACAAACTAGTTTACTTTTCTCTTTGTCACATTTTGCTAAAGACTTTAGATTGACACATTTTGCTAAAGACTTTAGATTGACACATTTTGCTAAAGACCTTAGATTGACACATTTCGCTAGAGACCTTGGATTGACACATTTCGCTAAAGACCTTAGAGACTTTTTACTTATACAAGAGAGGGTTGCAGAAACGTAAGGGTATCTTCTGATGACAGCAAGTCTATAACGCTTGCCTTCTATCTTCTATAAGGATAATGGCAAGGGAGGGGGGGGGGGGGGGGTCGAGAGCCAGCTCTGGGTAATTCAAACAGGGGTGGATGTCACAAAGACTGTCCCGAGGAACGGCTACATCCTTACTGATTGTCCTGCTTTTGTGTACCATTATCCTTGATGGTTGAATCTAAGAAAAGTAGGATAACGGAGAACCATTAAGACGCTGGGTGAGTGACAGTGAGGTATAGACAGGGATAAATGTGGCGGGTTGTGTATTCGTGACCACCGACCCTTCAATCCCAGAATGGGAAGCAGAAAAGCGCGGATGGAGTTTCGCATAATCGGTAGTCTTGTTGAGATGAAGCAAAGAACCACACGTTAAGAAATTTACAGATTCGGATTCGGCCAAAAACAACAGCATTTCAGATTCGAAATGCGACATTCTATGGGAGTTGACAAGGGCCAAGCATCCCTTTGCAAGAAAACAGTGGACCTTACAGTCGCGTTACATCAAACAAAGCGTAAGAATCCTAGAGGGAGAGGGGGGCAGGAGGGGTAACATTCATCTTATCAATACTGCAACGTTTAATTTCTACATTACAAGTAACATGATTTCATCGAAGACAAATTGAGATCAAGTTAATTTTGCTGCAAAGTTCGAATCTGAATTAATTAACAAGGACAAAAAAATTAAGATCATATGTTTCTATCTTGATCTTGGCTGGTTAATCTTTGAAAAGGAAAACAAATGTCTAAACTTTGTTATGACCGGGAGATAGAGACGTAATGTTTCCTGTTAATTTTTAGCATAGTTGAGTAAAAGGTTCCATTAAATCGTAGGAATCAAAAGATTGGAAAGTAACGAAGATAATGATGATGAGAATAATAATGATGATGATTTACATCGACGACGACATTGATAATTTAATTGAGATATAAGAACGATGAAGTTGATCACACACAGATCCAAGCATCACTTCACCTTAAGTGTTTTAGAGATATCATTTAAAACGCTCTTCGTACAAAATTTACATTCCAGACTGGAATTCAGCGAATAAATTCTCATAAGTTGGGGTAGAGTATGAAAGTGTGACGTCATCAAAAGTATATTTTTAGAATTTCTCAATTCGGACCGCATAATCTGAAAGAACGGCATAAAATACATTTAAATACCTCTAAGACAAAAATACAGTGATTTGATAGGACAAGAGCTATTGCTCATGTTGTCATATCTCGGCCAACTTGCAAAGATATTCGGCTTATTTAGAGGCATTTTGTAAATCACATTCAGGTACAATGTTTAAAATTGAAAAATTTGTGACGTCATCACTTTGGAACTCTTTGTACGAAAAACATTGAGCAAACTTACAAAACCAAGTTCGGAATCTAATTGGCGTTTTGCCAGAGTTGCAATATAGACCTCATATCAACGAGTTATTGAGTATTCATCATTATCTACAAGGTTCTATCGACTATATACTTTCTTTAAAAGAACATCTTGTAATTGATATTTCCGTAAACATTTTAAATACCCCGGTAACTATTATTTCCACAACTGGTTACTTAGGGTGTGTCCCATTGCTGGAGATGTATTCATGCTAGCACCTGAAAGCCCCGCTCCGGGGCCGTTAACTAGAATTGGTTGCTGCGCAGGCATCATATTTCTATTTGATCCGTAGCTATTCGCCATAATCGACTGTCCGAGAGATGCCTGGAAATTTCCGGCCATAAATTGATTACGTGGTGCAGACATGCCGGACATTTGGGCTCTCGGTCCCATGTTCAAATTTTGCATTTGGTTTTGCATCATCATCATCTGCAAAGAAAATAAGCTTAAATGAGCGGGACAGTCCAAGAAATGCAGTATTCTTGAGCAGAGTCCTGAAAAGTGTTCATCCTCCGGTCAGTCTATGAGTGAAGCCTTTCCTAAACGCAGTCAAAACAAGGCTTTTTATGTGTATTGCAGCTGAAATGCAATTGCTTTTAATGAATTTTCTTTGGTCGTACGACCACCCCATTTTTTGACTGTGTACCCAAGATACATTTTTTATAAGAACAATTATATAAGAACACGAGCCTCAAAACTGGTCAAAAATTAAGAACAAATTAAGAACAAGCTGAGGCTGAGCTTCTGCAAAATGCAATTTTGAACAACGTTTTTCTCAAAATCGAGGATTTTTAGCTATGTGTGGGTGCTTTTTCGGTGAATATTCAAATTTGCCAAGACTGTCTCACTCACTTTGTTGGCAGATGAGGCCTGAACACCTCCTTAGAGCGAAAAAGCTAGCAATAGCACTGCTAAAGCTAGCAAGAGTGTAACTAAAATAGGCTGTGTTGCGCATAAATATTTCGTTTACCTTTATCAAACTGTCATGATGGCATTACGGGAATTTATCTTCGCAAACCAGGTTAATATCATAAGTCTCCTCATAGTAGCCTGTGTTCCAGACCCCTCACTTGAAAACCCTTTCATAGAAGCAACGCACAAGCTTTCTCATCTACACACTGCACCACGCAATTGTAGCTTTTTTAGAGACCAGAGGAACATCGATAAGAAGCTATATGTTCAGATGGTTCCTCCAACTTGCAGAGGCCCAAAATTGGCACATAGACAGGATTTATAAGTGGCATGGAAGATTCATGTCCGTAATATATTAGCAATGTCGAAAAAGAATTTCTGCCGTTAGTTACACAAGACACATGGCAGCCAATATTAATCAATTTCGAACCTGTTACAAACCCTATTTGAGGGATTTAACACCGCGCGCCGTTGAAACACAATCTGAATAGCACAAATGTACAGTAAACCATGTAAAATGACCAATGTCAATTTGAATTCATATGCTCCATTGAATCTCTATAAACAATCACACATTTGTAGTGTCCTCTCGTCTTATGAGCATATTCTTAAATTTTTACATGCTAAATGGTGGGGTCATAAAATGCCTTCCCAGCTCAAGCAAGTAAACAGAGCAATCTTACATCAGAACCATCAAGTTACTAAAGTCCATCTTCCTAAAACTTCAAATTTACGGGTATGAAATTTAATCATTATTGAACTAGAATAATGGGTGCAAAACTGAAACATTTCTGTTCAGGAACAAAACGGGATTCAGTTATCTTAGAGGGATTCTTGAAACCAGTAAAAAAACGAAAATATTATGTGGTGCGTCTTCTGCATCAACATGTTCTGCTTGTGAGGTTGTGGATCATTGAAGGCAAAGAAAGAAAATAAAAATCACAAACGGTTAAATGATAAATTCCTCTAAAATGAGCGTCACTTACGTTTGACATCATGTTTTGATTTTGCGACATTCCCATTGGCTGCTGCATACCCATATTTGGTTGTGCTACGCCCATACTTAACGGTGCAGTTCCAAAATTCTGTCTATTCATCATCATCTGTTGCTGATTCATCCCGATCTGAGGTTGACCCATCTGCATGGAAGGCTGGCCCATTCGCATGGAAGGCTGGCCCATTTGCATTGAAGGCTGGCCCATTTGCATGGAAGACTGGCCCATTTGCATAGAAGGCTGGCCCATTTGCATAGAAGGCCGGGCCATTCGCATAGAAGGCTGACCCATCTGCATCGATGGCTGTTTTTGCCCTAAACCACTCATCATTTGCGTGTTTGGCCCTACAAATGTACAGAACATAAAAACATTTTAATATTAAATTTTTGGGTTGTGCGTCCTACGGAGCAAGAATTACACTGGCACGTTATTTCATAAACAAGAGAAATTTTTCGGGTGGTAGGAACGCAATCCTTTTGAATGGATGGAAGGGCTCTCCTAGTACTGTATACGAGGACTGACAGCAAAGAAACATTTTGTGATGGCATGGTTAGTCTGATTTTTAAATCGCAAGGAAATGTTACCAATCCATGGTACTTTAAGATAAACTGGGCAATTTTGTGGACCGAACTTTTGGACAGCCGAAAAACTTGCGATATTTTCTCTAGTTTAAGGAGAAATGACATCTTCTGGATAGCCGTTTTCCAAAAAGGTCGTTTTAAGTTGTCAAGCACTGCGTGGAGTTTGGTTTTCGAGCAGATCATAGGTGTCCTGTGCACAAGTTTTGACAAGGTTGATTTTGTGTTGTTTTGGGCAAAAAGAATTCCAGCGCATGTACTGACCGGTGCAAGTATGCTTACGATTAACACTGGTAAGAAATGTAAGAAATCCAGTGTTAGATTTTTCGCTCAAAACGTCTAGAAATGGCAAGGAGTAATTTTCTTCCTTATTGAACGTAAACCTGAGGGCTGGGTGTAGGATATTAGGGCGTTTTAGAAAAATATCACTAACTCTGCTTTGAAAATGGTGCATGTGTCGTTCATATATCGACTGATTCCTGATAAAGATTCTATTTAAAATGAAAGACGGTGGAGTGGGTAATCAGTAAGGACCCAACCTTGTTGTTGTGTGACGTACAACCCTCCAGGAACACCATAGATTGGCTTCTGTTGCTGACTTCCAGACTGGTACAAAGACATTATTGATGCTGAAAATAACAGAGAAACGTTTGAACATCAGTAGCAGAAACTAATGATTCGAGACTTATTTATATTTATACAAAAACATTTTACAATACACACAATTGCTCAATAACTATAAAAGATCAATTCGAACACTTTGTGTTGGTTACGAACTTTATTGTTCACCTCATTAATTAGTTTCAAAGGACATTTACACCTCTCGTTTGTGTTGTACGCAGATTATGTTGTTTACCGAATTAGAGTTGAGTAAAACCATGCAAGGTAATAGTTTTTCTCATAGTTCTCTACTTTACGACACACTATTTGATATTTCCAGTGCAATTTGTAGAGTAACGGCTGATGGCTCTCGGCAAAGCCAGTAAATAGGCACTATTTCTCAATAAATTCCATGCAACAATCATATGTCCAAGCACCGTGCTGAGCTCAACTTTAGATAATCAAAAATTCTATAGAGGTGGTGTTGGGATTTGCCTGCCCTTCAGTTCCATGTTGATATCTGATGATGGCATATAGATAAATCTACAAGGAGTGTTCTGAAGGAGCAGGAAAATGGCTCAGTGGCTAGGGTCGCAGACTACAGTCTAAGGATCTGGCAGACCTGTCAACTCTCCAGGTTTTGCTTACTTTCTCCCGGTCTCCCGGTTTTTTATAATGTTATCCCAGTCTCTCCTTGTCTTTTAGCAGAGATTTTCTTATAACAAACATGATTGAAATGACTTTCTTCGAGATAAGGTATTTCGTTAGTGATAACAAATTAACAAAGACGTTAAAAACCATTAGGAAGACCCTACCCACAATAATTGTTATCATTAACTGTTTGTTCAACATGACTTTTTTTGACAGGTATGCTGTTTATAATTTTAACAAATTCCAGGGATCTCTCTGCTTTTGACCAAATCTCCCTGTTTTTCTCAACAAAAATGCTGAAATCTCCAGGTTTTGAAAATTTTAGGTTGACAGGGCTGATTTGGTGTTCGAGTCTCTTACATGACCAAACTTTGAGTTAGGAGACTCCCCAGAAATCTAAGGACCAATACACTGCTCGATAAGTATAGCTTCTCAGTGTCTACAAAACTAACTTTGGGTGCTAGGTAGAAACAAAAACAAAGGTGGTAAACTTGAAAATGCCCATTACGTATTTCGGCACTGAGCATTTAATGAACTGTGACTGGAAAAATCTGGGACTTGGGTGGCCATCGCATTGAGCATTGGAACTTTAGTACATGCGAATTGGAACACTGCGAAATAGGTTTAGACAACACCTACTTGGAAGGGGACCTTGCTCTAAGATTGCCTGGGAGGGAGCTGAGATTAAGACACACTACAAGACCTCTACAAGGCAGGTACCGATGAGTTTGTCACAACATGTGCCTAGGATTGTAGGTAGAGTTAGCTATCAGCTGCTACAAATGCCATATTGATCACAAAATAATTTTTCACAGTAATATACCTTTTGTGTTTGCAGGAGCTGGAGTTTTATCTTCAAGCATTAATGATTCGCCATTGATGTTGGGAGGTGTACCGAAAGCGTTCATTGGATTTTGTGAGGCAGGACCAGCCTACAAAGAACAAAAAATCGCAGCATTGTTATTCAGGACAGCTGATGCTCGGATTTGATGAAAATATACAACAGAAGGAGCACAAGATACAATGCTTTAAGTTCAAACTCTAGACATAAGTTGAATAACACAATAATGTTGAAAACTTTATACGCATTGCAAATACTACATTCCATAGCATCATGTGAGATGGATACGCGGCTACAAAACTTCAATAAACTTTGCTAGCATTTAATTAAGAAACTTGGTTACAAATTCAAAAAATGCGCATCAACTGAAAATAGGAACAGGCAGAAATTAAGGTATTGATTGGGAAACATGACAGTTGGCGAATAAACTTCTATCTGTGTAAAAGAATGAGTAAATTTATAGGTAAATACTTAAAAAATAAATTTAAAACAAGAAACAACTAAATAGATAAAGCAATTCCTATGGAAAAATGGGAGCAGTCAGGATTGAATAAGGAAAATGGGATTATAAGTTAGTCTAAGTGAACTACTGATAAGCTAGAAACTTATTGACAATAAATAATTATGGCATCAAAAAGTAGACTCATTTTGCTGCAAGTCACTGCTAGCTTGACCCACAATGGTCATAATCATATTTGTTAGAAGTTGGTAACCTTTCTGCATGTAAACCAAAGCATGTCACAGTTTATGTCCTGATAAGTCTCGAATATTTAGTTAAATTTGTCACTTATATATAGGAAGCAGTAGACTCCTTCAAGAGCGAATGGTAATGAGAACATCTTCTATCTGATCAATCAAGTATAATTGAACTTAATGCAGGTAAAAAATCTAGACATTGCACTAAAGATGGAATAAGAAAATTTCGATTTAGTGGGGTTTGGATCATTCCATTTTGTGTCCTTACCTGACTCTGCAGAGCACTGCTCGCTGGGGTGGACTGCATGAACAAATCAAAATCATTGTTTTCATTTTGGATAGGTGCTGGCTGTTGGGGCTGCTGCGCAGGGACAGGACTTGGATTATCCATACCAAGCAGATCGATGACTGGTGAAACTTGTGGCTTTGGGGCTGCGGCAACTGCAGTGGGCTGGCGTTCAGCAGCAGGTTTGGCTGGCTGAGCTGCTTTTCGTTCAACCTGCAAAGAAAACTATTTTTACAAATTTTGCCACTAAATCTGTTTGAGAATGTCTGGAAAATAACATCAGGTGATCAAGGGCCTATTTTATTGTATTTCATGCAGATTTTTTAAAATTGCAGAACAATTAATGAATAGTCTTTGCAAAGGAGATTATAAAATCTGAGGTGAAAAACAGAGCAGTCAGAAAGCAGATGAAGTCATAAAGAAACTATTAAAAGAGCAAAAAAAGTTATCTTAGAATGATACAGAGACATAAATTGGTATTTTTGGAACAGTTGAAGAGATAAAAGTTCTTTAGCCAACTATTCTGGGCTATACTCTCTTTTCATCAGAACCAGATAATTTTTGCCAAGACACCATGTTCTTATTTCTAGGTAAATTTGTATACCTATACCAACATTCTTGTTTAAAATTCTTCTAAAGCTATATTATCAATTGGTGCAATGATAGCTGAGTAGCTAAAGGTGCTGACTACAGATCCAAGGGCCCATGGTTCGAGTCCCTAGCATTACAAAACATTCTTCTAGAGTGAGAAGATTCACCAGTTTTCTGTAATTCAAGGCATAAGAATCACAAGGTGTGGTCACTTAGAGAGGAAGGATCAGGACACTGCTCGATAAGAATAGCTTCTCATTGTCCTAAAAAATACCTTGGGATGCCAAATAGAAAATATATATACTCTAAATTAATTCAAAGACAATTGTCAATGAAGTGACAGTTTTGTTTGGTTTTTCAAGCAGCATTGTTGATTTTGTAACAAAATCTCCTCTGTTTTGCAACATGAAAGAAACTTTCCAAAACAAACTGAATCTTAATTTCTTTTTAAAGTTTTTCATCTAAGGCTTATATTGTTTTTTTTTGGAAAAGCAAGCCTCTGTACTCATTAAAGTGTGCTCTTTTAAAAAAGGATTTAGGTTTTTGAATACAACTCAGGTAAACGCTGACAGAGTTTTGAGTGTTGGTGGTTCTATCATACGTACCTTGGTTTCAGCACGTTTAGTCTGTGTAGGTTTTTGTCTTGTTTCCTTTGGCTTCTCTTTCTTCTCTTCCATTAACGGCTTAAAACAAATAATATAAAATTATGACAGTTCATGTTATTTGTCTTTAATGTCAGTCTGCTGGCAAAGTGCAATTGATCAGAACGATATAGGTGAGACTTAGATAAGTAAAGATTCCTACTAAACAGTATATAATATGTGAATTGGCACTTAAACCAACAAAACTAAGATTTTGCATTCAGACCACCATCTAAGTGCAAAAATAATTGGCAAAACAATATGTACATAGCATAATAATCATAGAGGGACATAAAACCACATGACAATGAATTAAATTGAACTGAACTAAAAAGAACTGAGCTGAACTAAAATAGAACTGAATGGAAGTGAAGCAACTGAATTGAAGTGAAATGAACTGAATTGAAATGAATTGAAGTGTGAATTGAAGTGAATCAGCCCAACTGGAGTGAACTGGATTGAAATGAACTGAAGTGAAAATTGACCAGTTAGAAGTTTTTTTTGTCAGACTTTAACAACACGCCATGGAAGTCATGTATTAACAGTGCCAATAACAGGTTGTTGCATTGTCTGGTATCAACATCTTAAGCAGATTAAACTTGAAAAATGATTAAACTTTTAGATGAATCATAAATCAAGGCTACAATAACAGTTGCCATGCCCTGGTTGGTGTACTATTTGGATGGAGGAAAGGCTGGTTATAATGAATAGGTCTACCATGTACGAAAATACACATTGACTATCTATGTTTAAAAAATTGGTTCTAGCAATGTTAAACATCATGTTGGAATCCATTTTCTGCCATATTATTCAAATTTAATTTTGTATTACATTTGCTGACAAGACTGGACATGGGAAATAAAGACATAAAAAAACCTTAGAACTTCATATCTTGAAATAAATTATTTGGACAGGCTAAAGATATTTCAGCAGGATTTGGCCAAGAAAATGCCACAGAACACCCTTCAGTAGATCATGAAAGACACCAGAATAAGAAAGACCTTAAAAACCCATTAACAGACACTTCTCTTGATCCTATTCAAACCATTCTCAACCCACAAACTTGCTACACAATTAAACAGAATGATATCAATGACAGCAAGACTCTCAAAAGCCGTTTAAATTTCTTTTTACCTTAACTGCTGCTTGCACACTCTTCCTCAATGGTGGCTCCCCATCTTTCTTGATGTAAAGTTTCCTTTCATACTTATTCCTAATTAAGGTCTCCATTGCTCTGTATTGCCATTAAGGAAGACAAATTGATGTGCTAGATGATAAAACATGACCATGAACTCATTCCAGATAGCTAATTTAGGATGATCAATGGATAAATTGCCTAACCAGGGGGAGCTGTTAGGAACAACATTTCCAAATGATTACATCCCACGAATCTAATAATGTGTGTGCTGATTAAACAACAGCACCTTCAGTATTGCAGCAGTTTATTATTAATCTAGAAATAGAAGTACAATGCCTGTCAAAGTCTTGCTAATATCACCATTCAAGGCCAAATTCAGTCATCACCCTCCCAGACCCGTCAACTTTAATTTTTCAAAACCTGGAGATTTTAGATTTTTCCTAAAGAAAAACAGAAAGATTTGGTCAAAAACTGGGAGATCACAGTAATTTGTTAAAGGAATAAATATACCTAATAAAATTTTGTGCTCAGCAAACAGTTTTTGACAAAAGTGACCACGAGAAGTATCTTCATAATAACTTTTAGTGTTTTTTTGTTAATCAGCAAACACTAACAAAAAATTGTTGTCATGCGGAAGTCAATGTGACCATTATATCTTAATTATACCTCTGTATAAAGAAAACATACACAATGGACCCCTAATTGAAGCATAAGATGTGGCGCAGTTCAATCAAACATTCAGCGAACATTCAGAAAAATTTAAAAAATCGGGAGACCGGAATAAAGCAGTCAATTCCGGGAGTCTCTCGGGTAAACCAGGAGGGTTGACAGGTCTGCCCTCCTCCCTTTGAACAATGGTGGTTTACTATAAAATGAGGTAGGAGATTAGGAAGTATGTTTTTTCCTGTGACTAGCATGTCTGACAGTTGCCAAAACTATCAACATTGTTTTGGATAAAATGGGCGCAAACATAAGGCATAAGGCAAACGGTTGGGTGTCCCAAGTACTTTTAGCAGGCACTGCCATATGAAAATCCTTGTTATGGAATGACACCAGATTGAACTGTGCATAGATACAAAGCATCTCAGTTTTAATACATACACAGTTACTACCCACTTATCATATTAAGCCATGGTTTATTAGCAGTTAACTTTGTCTCATATTGAAAAGGATACGAATCACCGTGTGGACGATTGAAATCCTCTGGCAAATAACACTCATAATACTCTGCACACCTGCCATTTCCCCATTTTTGAATACTCTAGAATATAAAAATGTTTGATGTAAAGAAGCTAATTGTCAATTAAAAAGCTTACTTTATCATTAGAAAACAAGTATGATAACAGAAAAAAAGATACAAATGTTGCTACTATAACTATACTAGAACTGATATGTCACCTTAAACTAAAAACTAGAGAGTGAGCAATTTGAATAAAAGTACATTGTTACATTGATTTAAAGCAATAAGTTCCTGTCAAAATTTTCTGTTAAAGCTATAGCTTATCTATAGAGTATACGAAATTAAAAATGACATCTACTTTTGTTACAGTTCACATTTCAAATAAAACAGCACACCTCAATTTGTTCTGGGGTCCAAGAATCCAAATTGACTGATTTCACTCTTGAAATGTGAACACCTAGATTACGATGTATACCAGCACAACGGATGCATAAAAAGACGCCAAGGTTCCAAGAGGCCCATCTTGGTCCTGAAAAAGATTAAGTTTTATCATTATGATTACAACTTACAACAAATTTCATCAATGGACAACTGATTCCAGTTACCATGATTCTGCTTTGAGTTGCCAACAAACCTTTGCTTCATTTACACACTTTTAAGAAGATCTAGGTCTGGGTGAAACACACAGCTAAAGATTTATAAGATCTAGGTCTTGAAAACATCTATCAATATCCCATCATCAAGAAAAAACGATATGAATGTTGTGTGTGGTACTTCATCTAACAATAATATAGTTAGCAAATAAATAGTACTAGAGTACTAGAATGGAAATATAATAGTTTGATTGCTGAAAGCACAACATCTGGAGCATGTACTAGTTATCAAAACAACCTGCTTTTAACAACCAAATCATTATATTTTAATTCTGGTACTCAATTTATTTGCTAACTATATTTAGAAAGCAAAGACAGTATAGCAACAATTTAATAATCATCTTTAAAAGACTCAAGGATTCAGCAAAACGATAAAAGCTTTAATTTCAGTCCAGTTCAGTTTTAAAAACAAGACCTGATTAAAACTTTGTCTCATGCCAAATCAGAATTATGTGCAACTGAAGTACGAATCTGTGCATACCGAAAAATTTAACGGTCAGAAAAGGAATACATTTGTTATTCATTTGTTGAGGGAAACTGATATTCATTATTGTGGTGCCAAAAGCAAGAAAAACCTCATTTATAATTTTCAAATAAGAAATCATCCAACCTAAGTGGGATAAATCGTGTCCTCATGTAAACACTTGTGAATATGATCTAACATGCAGAAACTACCCTTGGTAAACCCTAAGTAGCCCACTTCATGCAAACAGACCCTTAGTAAAATTATCCTAAAGTTAAAATTGTGATGTTGTGTTGTATGAGAAAAAAAATCTTGCTGAGAAGTAATTTTATATGCAACACACATAGTAATGCAATAAGTCCACTAATTTTTTATCTCTTGATCACTGTAGGGGTACATCAACAGCGCATTTTACATACACACCCCTTCATTGTCAAAACATCCATATTTTTTGTGAAGTTGAAAAAAAATCTTATCAGGAATAAATCCTGAAGCTTTGTTTGAAGAGCTCAAGTATAACATATTTTTTCTATTTGAAATATCTCCAAAAATAATGCCAATGTTTGCATAGGATGGTGATGTTTTTAATGTTAAAATTTAAAAAACTTGTCATTGAATTGACGAACCTTTCAAAAGAAAAATAATTCAAGTTCATTTATAAATACTAGTTGCAAAGCATTTATATTTTTGTGAAAGACAATCAGTTAAATTAACAGGCAATGGTCCACTTCCGATGTCCTTCACCTCACGAAGTTATGTTAAAAAAATTGAATTAAATAATGGTAAAATGATTATTAAACATTAAATGCAACACATTGCGATTTTCTTTAGGAATTGACACTTTTAAATTAACTTTTAAATCAGCAAATAAGCTTGGTTTATGATAAAATCCGTATATCACGCGACGCAGATATATTAGGGAAGAAAGGACGACATTAAACACAACGATTATAGCAAATCACTGGGACTACACGGTTCGGCAACCTAACCAGTTGTCATCGTATTTGTTCCGAAACCCACTACCAACGCAAAAATTTTGTCAAGTAAAGCGAGATATTAAGAAAAACTGCATAACAAGGAACACCATCAGATAAAATACAAACAAATTAATAACGCCGCAAGTATTACTTCGACCAAAACAAATAAGGCCTAGCCAAAATCTCTCACCCTTTGCTCGGCAGTCAGCACAGTAGCGATTCACTTCTTCGCGAAGAAGGTCGTTTAAAATGATCTGGTGTCTTTCTTTAAGTTGTTTGGTCCCTTTTGCAGACATTTTTAGTTCTAAAGCTGCTTTTTCGCAATGTGGGTGCGAGAGAGCAGCTATATTTTTGCCCTCTAACTCAAAACTCCTAGTTGAAAAGACCCGACAAGAACCCGGAATGCGTTGGCAAACCAACTTCCGTAGGCTGACGTTGTAAAAAATCCCCTGGATAGTGACGTCATTTAGTTAAAACTACATTAAAAATGAGTTGTAGCAGGGGGGTCTTTAAGTGCACAAATTTGGACGAAAAAGAATTCGGGAATATATACCAGAAGCTGTCAATGACGGAAATGTCTTCAAACCAAAGGAAGCCGGATTCAGTTTTGAGGACACTTGCCATTTGTTTTATTTGGCGCAACCTGATTCACTTGCTGTTCAACTGTTATCAACTTTTTCATAGGACTGCTATGAATTGTTCCCAGCCTTGATATTTTTAAAATAATTTAATTTTGAGCCTGAATTCGAGCAACTGTTGAAAAATAAGACACAAATATTCGAGCTGAGGCTAAGCAACATTCTTAAAATATTCTTAATATTAAGATTTTTAGCCTAAATATTCTTATAAACAATATTCGTATGGAAAATTGTATAGAGCTTAAACACTCAATCACAAAAGAATATGATAAAGACTCAATTCCTATTCTGAGTGGAAGGAAATGATAGAGTTTATTTTATGACAGGAATTTTTGATTAAAAATCTAAGCAAATTCCTTTGTACACGATCAGTTTTTCCGCATTCTGGTTCGAAAGTATTCAGAGGGAGTTTCTAAAATCGACGACCAGATTTTATCTTCCTCATCACCCACAGTCTCTATAAGAGAGACAGGGCATAAGTAGCTCCAATTACTACAATTACTTCGTTTCATGTGCGAAAACTCACAAATAACATTTGCCAAGTAGAAGATGCTTAACTATTTCTGGCAAAAAATTAATGAATTTTCAATAAAATTAAGAATTCATTCTATTACATTGCTCAGCGCGTAAGCAATTCCTATTGCAGAAATTCCTAGTTTTATTCTATAACATTGTACAGCACGCAAAGCTAATAGATTTTCAAATCTTTCATGGCCTCTTCAAAGTAAGGTAAGCAAATAAATACTTTAAAATAAAAACTCCTAACATGATTCTATTTTGATTACTTGATAAAGACTCATCTCCCCATAGACCAGGGACAGCGCCAAGAAATTCAAAGTGATCACACTAATTTTTCTTTATAAGAAACAAAGGTCGATGTTGAGTACTCCGGTTTCTTAATGTTCTGGAAATTTCAATACTCATTGTTTCTTAAGATTCTTGAGAGTTTCCTATTATGATGTCATAAATGATGTTATGAAATGTTCGTGACCTTTATAATCACGTCAAGAGATTCGCTTCTGTTCTGATGCTGTATTTAGATGTGGGAAGTATATTTGTATCCCTTGTGTCTTAAGTTCTAGGCCAACAAGGCAATCATGTTCTTGGATTTTAGAGAATTTCGTTGTTGTCAGTTTTGTCAAGATTTATTAGTTTCGTATTTTTTTTGCTTCGAGTACTGAAGTTTCTTAAATTTCTATGACCGCCCAGTACTCGTTTCTTATAGCCAGTTTCTTATAAAAAAATGAGTGTAGTTTAAAAATACATTTCAGAATATTTCTTGCAGTCAATTTCTTAAAATCGCTTTAAATGTTTTAAAAATATTCTCAAGGCATGCTTTTGTTACGCTTAATTGATTCCAGTCTTAAAATTGAAAACATTACTTTATGAGGCCCAATAGACCTCTGCTTATTCCTTTAAAATAATGCGATAAAAGGATTTATTGCACTCTCTTCCCCCTTTTTTTCTTTTGTATTTATATTTTATTCTTTTCTAATTTTCTTGAATATATTTCTTTCGCAAAACAGTAGGGGGGGGGGGGGCTAAAGCAGATTTTAGTGAGTTTTCTGTATAAAAGGCGAAAAAGGTGTGGCAGATTCAAATAGTGATGACTAGAAATAAAGATTCAAAAGGCAAAGTGATGACGTCTCATAGAATTTTTGAAATTTGTTCCCATAACCTGAATTATGAAATACCTCTAAATCTGCAAAATCAGTCAAATGTATTACGAACTGGCTGAGATATGTCCAGATGAGCACAAGCTCTCCCCCCATCAAACCTTTGCAATTTGGTCTCAGCTCATAACTTTATCAACTGAGCCAAAATAACAGTGATCCGTTAGTAAACTTCAAATCTTCTATTGGCCATAGCTCATCCGATTTTTGATAAATCTAACTGATTTTGCATATATGGTAATATTTCATGGTGTTATTTTGTGTTATGTGGTCAAAATTCGAAAATTCTAAAAATGGTTTTTTGTGACGTCACACTTGAGAACTCTATTCAAATTCCTCCAGTCTCCTTTACGGGTGTTTTAAAAAGAGGCAATGTGGCCTAGTCAGTAATTTTTTGTTCCCAGAGATTGAACGGTGTGAGTTTCGATGTTTTACTGCTATTGACAGCTTTATAATACCAAGAAGGAAGGTCATAAGAACTCCATGGTTTTGTCAAGATGCCGATATCCGATCTGATTTCTTCACTTGGCGATAATCCGTATTTTTCAGCCGGCTTTGGGCTAGTGGGAGTGGGTACTGGCCTCGCACTTCTGAGAAAAGGATCACAGTTTGGCATGATATTTTTTCGTCGCCGTTGCATGATAACTTTAGAGGTACCAAGCAAAGACAAAAGCTATCAATGGATGCTGCACTGGATCACGAATCGCGCCTGCAAAACGCAACATCTGAGTGTGCAAACCAGTTACCATCAAAATGAAACAGGGAAGATTAAAACGACATTTGACTTTGCACCAAGCCCTGGTACCCATTTCTTTTGGTACAAGAAAAACTGGGTTAAAGTAGAAAGGAATCGAGAAAAAGGAATGGTGGACTTACATAGCGGGGCACCTTGGGAAACAGTAACATTAACATCTCTTGGTAGAAATAAGGAAATATTTTATGATATGCTTGATGAGGCGAAAAGTTTGGCATTATCACAACAGGAAGGAAAAACAATTATGTACGTGCCAATGGGAGCTGAGTGGAGGCAGTTTGGCTTTCCTAGAAGACAGAGACCATTAAATTCAGTCATTTTGGATGATGGACTTGCTGAGAAAATTTTAGATGATGTAAAAGATTTTATTGCAAATTCAAAATGGTATACAGATAGAGGTAAGTTTTAATGCTTTCAGGTTCAAAAGACTTCTCTGGTTGGTTATTGTTTTCAAAGAAGAAGGCTTTGAGTTTATGACAAAAGCTACAAGCAGATGGTGAATTTTTTATACCAATGGGAATGTCAATGTGATGCTTAAATGTAGATACTTAAATATAGCCACCAAAATAGCATAGAGACTTGAGGCCATAATGCACTGGGATTTTATGAGTTACAAAAATATTGTTCTTGCCAACTTGTCAGTATTGTATTTGTATTTGTTGCTACCTAGCATCCGAAGGTAGTTTTTAGGACACTGAGAAGCTATGCTTATCGAGCAGTGTCCTGGTCCTTCCTCTCGATGTGACCACACCTCGTGATTCCTACGCCTGGAATTACAGAGAGCTGGCGACTCTCCCCACTCTGGGTGAAAGTTTGGTCATGCCAGGGACTCGAACCACGGACCCTTGGGTCTGTAGTCAGCGCCTTTAACAACTGAGCCATCCTCGCACCTAAGGTGTAATTTAAAAGGCTTTTTCATTCTCTGTGAAGAAAATGAGTGTCAAGAGGACTCTGCCATAAATAATGGCACCTTATGTGAATGGCATGTTGCCTATGTCCATAACTCTAACAGACATTGTCATAGTTGTAGATTATAATTGAAGAATGAGTATCAGGGGTCTCTGTTGTGATACTTGCTACTGATGGGTACTCAACCCTTTCCTGGCCCAAAGGATCCAACAGTATCTAAAGGCATTTCTTAGCCTCAGGCATTGTACAGCTGTTTTATATATAATTCTGTAAGAAAAATGTGAACAGTTTCCTGGCAGTACAGAATTTGAAAATGGCTTTGAAAAAAGCAACCTGGACAAAGCGTTTGTTAGAGGCAAAGGAAAAGTGCTCAAATTTTATAGCAATGTCAAACCTTTACAGTTTGTCAAGCCTTTACGGTTTTGCAGAACTGACAACTTTATAAGCTGAGCAACTAGTAATACAAGACTTTTCTTTACCTTGCAGGCTTGGCCTGGCCTGGCCTGGCCTGGCCTGATAAAATAAGGAACTAAGATAGCCTAACCAAAACCCCTCAATTTACCCCCCCTTTTTGCATTCCAATTTTCTGTGGAATGGGTTCTGTTGTTCCAAACAAGACTACCTTTGACAAGAGCAAGCCTTGTTGATGCGAAAGAGCCTTTGCTCTTACATTTCCATCATGTTTTAGGAAGTTTTCAATTTATTGAAATAAGAAAAATTGATTTTAAGGAGAGCAATCTGCTTATTAGAGCAGTTTAGGGGATCAATCTGTAGCTCCCCTCGGGCATTTGAGGAAAGACTTTTGGGGAGCAAGAGCTATGGCTCTCCACAAATGACCAAGCCTGTCAGATTTTATAAGATGTAAGTCGGACAATTATCATCTCTATGGCTCCATTGAAAAGCACTTTCGAGAGGAAAGACATATCTGTAAAAAATTAGGTGCAGCACTATGTTGGAGAACTCTGGGACCGCCTTTGTAGGCATAAGGGTGGAAAATTTAATACCCTGTAGCCAAACATGCATTTGCCAAAGAGATGATGGCTTTGGCCTTTTACACTTTGACCACCAGAATGAAATATCTAACAACTGGGGAAATGTTGAAACTTTTGCATTAAGAAACAAGAGTTACTATTTTAGCTGCTAAACAGGCATTTGATTAGTATTGTACACATGATGATATTTTTGCTCTATACTAAATACTCAAGCTTCATACTGTTAATTGGTTTTAAAATTGTACCAGACTTTGAAAATATTCAACTCATGTGTAATTGGCAGGCTCCTCCTTAAAAATGCTGCTTCACTTAGTTGATTTGTTTATAATTTATATAATTAACTAGCTTTTTTGTAGAAATGTAGTATGATTTAAATTAATTCAAAATCAAATCAAATCAAATTGGGACTTTGCCACAGTAGGCTATTTTCATGGGCCTAGAAGATTCTACTTGGCGACTCATTAAACACAAAAAAATTGAATTGTAAAGGCTATGCATAATTTTTTACCTCTACCATTGAACAAATTGTCCTGCAAGTATTCTCACATTTTAGCATTGTTTATGTTGTAAAAAATGAACATTTATTTCATTTTAGGAATTCCTTATAGGAGAGGCTATTTACTTTATGGGCCACCAGGATGTGGTAAAAGTAGTTTTATGTAAGTAGCACTTTTGAATGTTTTATTACTGTCATAAGTATTGGTTTCTCCATGATGTGGTGGTCACAATAAAATAGCATTAAATTGAAGAGTGTTCTATTTAGAATTTTTTTTATTAAGCCATTTATAGATTTTTTGCTTGAGTTCAATTTCTAATAAAAATGGCCAGTTTTTGGAGAATATAACCATTTCAATGTTGCTCAGAAATGGTAAATTATACCAAGGTATCATTAACACAATTATCAATTTTTGCATAACTTTCATATGAATCCAGTTACAAGATTTCCAAGTGCAAAGAAAGATAGCTGCTATTTTTTAAAACTGGCAGCTGAATTGCTCTCCTTGGCTGTGTATGTTAATTCACTTGATGCAACTAATTTCCAGAAATGTTCCAATCATGGAATCCTTTTTTAGAATTTTTCTAACTTTTAGGATTCTAAAGGTTTCCTCTACAGGTACTTTTTGAAATTTGTCTTTTTGTCCCTGCTAGTCAAGCACTTGCTGGTGAACTTCAATATAGTATCTGTGTGATGAACCTTGGAGAGCGAGGTCTTAGTGATGACAGACTCAATCACTTATTGAGTGTGGCCCCTCAACAAAGCATTATATTATTGGAAGATATAGATGCAGCATTTAGCAAAAGAGAAGAAGAATCAAAGAGAATGGAGACTACTGGCTATTATGCAAACCAAGTGAGCTTTTACTTTTTACCTATCAAAATATATCGTCAATCAATCAGGTATCATTTAGATGTTAAAATAGGATTTTAAAATAATTAAGAGGGTATATCGATCATTTTTCAAAAATGAAGATTCATGTACATAGTAGTTGAGGTCTTACTATAGTATATGTTTTCCAATCTGTATTTTTACCTTACTATCAGCTATACCATGAATTCAGGTTGCATTCACAGTGATGTATCAGACTGTTCTAGAGAGATGCTTGTTGTACAGCCTGTGGAGGTTTCTTGTGCAGCCTTTAACTGCTAGAAAAAATGTTTTGGGAAAAATGATTTGTTCGTTATTGTTGTCTTTTATTCATTTTAGTGAGACCCGCAAATTTTTGCTATTCACAAACCACGAGTTCCTTTTTTTGAAATGATGCTCTTAATCGTAGTGTGGGGCTCCTAAGTCATTGTTGTCTCTTCTTAAACAAAATCTAGTCAAAAGCCATTCACCTGATCAACAACGCTAATCTCATAAAGTCTCTCTTTAACGTTGTTTTGCGGACTTATCCACATTTTGTATATTATATATTAAGAATATGGCAAAAAATTAAAATTTAAATGAACTTTACCGTAATAGCATATAGGTACTTCAATTGTGTACTTCGTCATATCGTTCACTTGATTAGGATTGGAATAAGCTCCACACAAACTTTTTATTTCTTTTCAGGTAACGTTCAGCGGCCTACTGAACTGTCTAGATGGCGTAGTTTCGACAGAAGAGCGAATAGTTTTTATGACAACAAACTTCTTAGATCGATTAGATAAAGCCTTGGTTCGCCCTGGTCGTGTTGACGTAAAAATGAAGATCGACTACGCTTCGCCGTCGCAAATTTGCCGTACTTACGAACGATTCTACCCTGAAGCAAACGCGCAGAAAGCGAGACAATTTAGCGAAACTATCGTAAAAAGTAGTCGCAACTATAGTATGGCGCAACTTCAAGGACATTTTCTACTTTACAAGGATGACCCAGAGGGCGCATTGAATAATGTTGATCAAATTTTTGAAACTTGATTTTTAGTGCTAGATTTTGAGAAGCGAATGAATCAGATTTGTTTCTGTTTTTCAGCAGATATGTTTGTATTCAACTTGTATTCGTTATCTTGCTTTGATCCAGAACTATGACAGATTCTAAGGGAGTTTGGCATGAAGCAGCCATTTCAGTTTGATAAAATTCTGTTAGTGGTTTGGTGGTTGAGTACGTGGTTTGTCAGCGTAAATCAAGCAAGGAGACGTGTTTTGTTATTATTACCACTTTATTTGCATGTGGAAATAATGGATATAGACAAGGTAGCTAGATATAATATAAACAAATCAACGAGTTGCTTATAAAAGCAAACTAGCTATGGCAAGTATGAACTAGAAATCAGGACTCATTGTTGTAAGATTATCCGGTATATAACAACGAAAGAACACCCCAACTCGAACTTCAATACTCCATTTTGTATTCTCACGCATAACATAACATAACAAACTGGGCGCATGCCCAACATAGCATAAATACGAGGCTAATAACGTCACAATTGTATTGTTAAAACTAACTTGAGAACTAAAAAGTCTCTATATGATGGGCACAATGGCGATAAAAATCAACCGGAATCCAATTGCTGATTTTCTTTATAAACTCATACAGGAAAGGTATTTTTTTACATTTGCAGGAAGTGTCTGGCTTTCCCACCTCATTTGGAATCTCGCTTTTACTTTAGGTAGTAAGAATTCATTTTTTATAAGACAGTTATAGTTATTTCACAGAAAACTTTATATCGACATCATCGACATCGAAGAGAAACTAGGAAAGAGGTAGATGCAAGAGGCCCAAGATTATCATAAGTAGAGTCATTTGTGGAGGCAATCTGCCAGCAGTGGCATGACGGGGGGATGATAATGATGATGATGATGATGATGATGATGATGATGATGATGATGACTTTTAGCATCATCAATATGCTAAAAGTTATCATGACGATAGGTTTAAATCTAAAATATAATTTCATATTCTTTGAAATTTGCACCAGGTTAAAACTGACTTCCTAATTCAAATATAAATGCGTAAGCCTAACACAACATACTAAATGTTTCTTTTTTTAATGAGCTGAACATGAGCTGTTTGTAGATTTTTGTCATAAACTCCGCTGGTAATAAAGCTGAACAAAAAGGAAGACTCCTCAAAACATACTAATTTATCTTTTCCAGATTATATGAAGATGATAATCCTTTTTTTCTTGTATAGACTTTCCAGACGATCATGTAATAGTTAATTGACGCTGGTGTGAATAGTTACGCGAGATTAACTGGAGAAAAGCTCCGGACCCCTATAGGCCTTGACAAAACCCAAACTTGACAAAACTTTGTGCAAAGCACGTATTCTAGACTTCTAGTTAAGGCTAAATCTATTACAATCCACATTCGCTCTATTAGGCTGCTAGTTTTAGAAGTTTACAAAACTTGGCACAACTTGAATCCAGCTTTTATGATAGACTACTTTCTCTCAAAACCCAATAGCTATAATCGTCGTCAAAAAATGGATACTCTATCTGTTCCAAAAGTTAAAACTACAAGTTATGGTACAAAATCTACTAGCTTTATGGGTCCAAAGATTTGGAATTCTCTTCCAAATGAAATAAATTCTTCCAAAAATGCAAGTCAATTCGAAGTTCTTATGAAAGATTGGTACTTTAAAATCAATGCGCCTGTAACCCTTGCAGTCAAGAACTCCTATAATACAATCTCTTAAATTGCTTCATGTAGTATTTATCAGTGTTCACACTATTGTCAAACTGTCAGTAAAAAAAGGTATTATTATTATTTCCACGTCAGTTGGTCTACCCTGCAATGATATGGGAGTAGGCATTAGTTCTTAGAGTTAATCCTTCTTTGTTGATACGAGACTCGAAATTCTCTTTGTTGTGAAACCATAGTGAAACCTAAAGCATCCCGTATATTTTTACAAACAGAAAAGATTTAATCAGACATTGTGTTGCCGACTATGCACTGCCAATAGGTATGCTACTGCTGCCCTATTTTAGAACTAGTAAAAGCAACTTTCCTTTTCGGAGACTAGTTAGAAAGCCAATAATGAACTCATTTCTAGATAGTCAAATGTAGTCCCACTTATTAAAGGGTATTAGATAATTTGGGCGATTGCCAAGCCCTTTTGTCATCCTGCCATGTCTATAGGCAGGTTTGTTACTGAATCCTTACACGGAATGCTTCAATTCGTTTTGTGGTTACCCTTCGTCGTAATTTATAATTATCTTACGGTGGTCAAAGAAACATTTTCCCTTCCATTGTGCTTTGCCCTCGTTGTGTTTACGCTCGATAGGATATCTTTATGTGGGTCGTTCAGAGCCCATTTTCTGACACGAAAGGTCCTGTGTGAGCTGCCGTTGCAAACCCGTCTGATGCGGCACCGGGGGTTTAACACTGCCAGTGATAAAATCTCTGTTTCTTTATGGCACACTGGTAGTGAACCCGTTTGTCTCTAAAAGAACATATTTACAATAGAATAGAGATTCATTTTTCTTTCTCAAAAAAGTAGCCGTGATTCACGATTCAATTGAGTTTGCAACTTGTGAAAAAACAAGCATTGCCGTGAATGCAAATTGTGCACTTTCTTTGTACTTTCTGCCTATGGTGCTTTTAAGGATAACATGGAAATATTTTCTTTCTGCCACGAAGCGGAATACACTCTTTTTTATAAGAAAATTTTTTATAAGAACACGAGCCTCAAAATTAGTCAAAAGTTAAGAACAAATTAAGAACCAGCTGAAGCTGAGCTTCTGCAAAATGCAATTTTGAACAACGGTTTTTCTCAAAATCAAGCATTTTTAACAATGTGTGGGTGCTTTTTCGGTGAATATTCAAATTTTTCAGCAAATTAATGCTGTTTCACTCACTTTGTCGGCAAATGAGGCCTGAACACCACCCTAGAGCGAAAAAGCTAGCACTCGCACTGCTTACACCCTAATAGACTGAGAACAAATTAAGAGCAATCCAGCCTCAGATTTTCGGAAAAATTAAGAACTTAAATTCACTGGTTCTAATAAAAAGAGAGTGTATAACCTTTTCTTAAAGTGTAGCTATTAATTTTCAAGCACTTGTCATTCGGTTATTGGCAAATGTAGTTACAGTTTTGTCTAATTTTTCCTCGACAATGGGTTTTCTTGCCAATCCTCTACTTTTGTCCCTAGTCTTTGCGATGCTGTATTCCCTTGGCACAACTGGTTCACAAAGCTCCAAAACTCCCTTTAACCAATGAGTTTTTTTACCAGAGTAGTCAATTCAATGTATTTATGCGAAGATATGGCTGTCTCAATGGGTGTCAATCGTTAAGAGGGTCGCTAACCACCGAGAACTTTCCCCCGTTTTACAAATTTTCATGTCAACCAAAGGGTCCACAAATTGCATTCCGTGCCTCTCGCGATGCAGTCAGAACAAAATATAGCAGACAGGTTTCATGTTGCTTGCTAAGGTTTTCACGAATTTCGTTCTCCGCCTTTAACGTATTTACAGCTAAAGCATTTATCACAATCGCCGTAATACTGGTTTCTGCATCGCACATGGTATGGATGTTGACTTCTCAGGCAACGATCCAGACCCAGTATGCTTTCAGCAATGGCTTTCGGCTACATTTCTTGGGAATAACAGGACGAAAACGATCACCGTTCAAAAGTACGACAGAATATGCCGTTATTTGTTGGGAGACAGCAGCAACACGAATGCCAAGTTTCGTTACTGGGTCAAGTCTAAGAAATTCAACCTGCAAATGGCAGCAGATGGGGCGAGTTTCGGCCACACCTACAAAGGTTATCAGTTGTTAATCAAAGATAGCCAAAAGTCTTACGTGAGTTCATCATTTTGGTGCTACGATTTTTTATTTACCTTTTTAATTTCATGTTTATGTATTCTGGGAAGAATTGGGAGCAAAGCGCTTACGTATAAGCTGCTTCCGCTTTTTCTTCGTATTTTAAATCAGTTTACGGTACAGAATAAACACAACTATAAAACGCATCAAGTTAATTTGGCTTTCGATAAAGTAACGTTGGCTTACAATGTTTCCTGAACTTGAACACCGTAAAAGCTCTATTAAAAATTTGAAGGAAAAAATGTTTTAAAAATGCCCTTGTCTATCTGTTTGTTATAAAAATGCCATACAAATTTTGTCAGAAAACTTCGCTAGCAGCCTCGAAAGTCTAATTAATTATAAGGTCCACATCTTCATCAGAATTACCAGGATCGATTGATAACCCTGGGACATCTTCTAAACAAATTTCAATTGACTTCTTAGGCGCACAAATAAGTCTTTACATGGACCGTATTTAATGCACACGATCTTATTATCATCAAACCCGTCAAGAGACCCACTAAATGTGCATGTTTTCCTTGTTTGACAAACAAAGGCTTAATAGAGAGTGGGGGCTTATTTTAAGTTATTGCTTGATAAGAGGGGGCTTAATAGAAAGGGGGGCTTAATAGAGAGAGGGGGCTTAATAGAGCTTTTACGGTATACTAGTTTGCGTGTCGTACAATGTAAGGTGGCAATATACGATATAGTAAACATAGCCCATTGACAACGGGCTCTGCTCGTTTCTACCAACAATGCTAGTAGAATTTAGACAGCGATACACTCTTTTTTATAAGAACCAGTAAATTTAAGTTCAGGCTGACTGTTCTTAATTTGTTCGAAAATCTGAGGCTGAATTGTTCTTAATTTGTTCTTAAATTAAGAGGGTGTAACCAGTGCGATTGCCAGCTTTTTCCCTCTAAGGAGGTGTTCAGGCCTCATTTGCCAACAAAGTGAGTGAGACAGCCTTAATTTGCTGACAAATTTGAATATTCACCTAAAAAGCACCCACAAATCGCTAAAAATCCTCGATTTTGAGAAAAACGTTGTTCAAAATTGCATTTTGCAGAAGCTCAGCCTCAGCTTGTTCTTAATTTGTTCTTAACTTTTGACCAGTTTCAAGGCTCGTGTTCTTATAAAAATGTTCTTATAAAAAGTAAAGAGTGTATTCTATCAAAACTTATGCCTTGTATGTAGCGAGGGCCGCAGAGAGGTTTTTGAGGTCCCATGTTAAGGCGGAATTCATCATACTATAAGGCCCCCTAGACCTCGAGTCCCTGGGGCAATTTGCCCACCTTGCCCCCTCGACGGCTTTGCCTGTAGCAATTATTGTCTTGCCGGTTATTGGAAGTTTAGAGTAAACTGTGTCGTTAGGCACCGCGGAGCAGGGGGGCTGGGGAGCTTTAGCCCCTCCTTTTTTGCAAAAATGCCAAATATTAAGTATCAAACTACCAGAAAAGCCTCTTTTTATACGGTTTTAGCCCCACCCCCCCACTTTTTTTAGACCCCCCACTTTTCTCAACGCTCTGCGGTGCCTGGTCATAATCCTACAAACAGGGAAAGCACAATCGCAACACAGCTTTGACTCCCTAATTTTCGATATATTTCTGCATGTCCAATGTGCTCTTACTGAAAACAGACACGTTCCAGTTCCTGATTATTGCCAATTGCCTGGAAGATGCATCCTGCACAGCAGGGATGTAGTCGTAAAAGTTTAACAAGGAGGGCTCTATGAAATATCTAAGTTGTTCTTGTCATGTAATCATTGCAACTTGAACATGACGAGGGTTGATGTCTTTTCATATCATTGGTTGAGCAGCCAGGTATACTGGCTGGTTGAGGGGCAGCAAAGAATTTGGATTCTACATTGACTCATTTTCTCTCGTGATAACATTATGGAGCAGATTTTATCAGCTAATGAGACGTGTCAATTAAAATGGCATGCAAAATTGTTATTCAGTGGACTTAGAAAGTTATCATAGTTTGCAGATATAGAAAAATCATTTCTGAAACAAAAACAACATTAAGAGCACCTGAACCTGAAATGATTTAGAAAATAAGAAGATCGAGCGTCGGCAAAAATTATGTTTTTCTTATGAAAAAGATTGTAGTACATCAAATTTTAAAAGAAGGCAACACAGAGTCAAATAATAGCAACCGGTTGTTAGCAACCCATTTCTAAATGCAATGCAATAAGAAAAACCAACCGTCTATATACAAAAATGCAACTAAACGTACTCAGTAAGAAATCATTCAATAATTTTCTATCTATTAACATAGTCAATCATTGTGTACGTTTTCATGCACATAAAGCCTGTAATGCGTCTAGATGTATAAGTTGTATCTCGTTTCTTTTTTTGGTTTAGTCGTCAATGGCTGTCCTGTGGTGAAGCAACAGTTCTTCACAGCTTTCTTTGCGTTACACGATTCTTGGCAATATCAATGCACAAATAATGAAGTGGTGGGCTGAGCCCCCCCCTCCCCCCACTTTTATCGTACTTCACAATGGAAGAGCCATGACAGACTCCTTAAACTTTTATCCTGAAAAAGTTGTACAGTCAGTTAGTTATCGTCTCTGCCTTCGTATAGAAAACTTTTGCAGCGATTCGTGTCATGATTTCGTGATTCAACTTCACAATCTTTTCCGATCGTGACTCTTTCTCCACTTCGATAAGGTTTTATTGTTATTTCTACATAGTGCAATTAAGTCTGTCTCGTTATTTACAGGCGCTCTGTCTCATATTTTTCAATTGTAAACAACTACTATCACATATCCCAAAACCTCTTTTACAGGACGCCAATAGAGTACCAAAGTGATGACGTCATAAAAATAAATTTTTAGAATTTGTGAAATTTGATTCCAGTGAATCGAGTCCGGCTTTTTGGAACCAATCAAAACATCCCTTACTAAATTCTATTTTTCCCGGCGAAGAAGCTATTAAAACTTTTCTTCTTGAAGTTTTTTTGAAACTCGATTTTAGCAATTGGAGTTTGTGATTGGTCAAAATGATCGTAAGAAGAGGTTGCTTGCAGTGGTGGATCCAGCCAAAAATCTGACTACCGCCGAAATGAGATAGAGGATCGACCACACCCTTTAGACCACACACATTTCCTGGTCACACCCTGTTTTCTAAAATGATTTTTATTTACTGTATTTCTTATGTAGACCATTTTCAAGACACAAGCGGTGCTTTTGTGAAACTTTAAATATCCTTGCAATAACCTCGAGAATCAACAAATTGTTGTTGCTATTATTCTGAGGATGGATATTCAAAAAATATTTACGGCATTTAGCCGAGGAACACCATAGAACAAGAAAAAAATACATTTGGAAGAATTTTAAAATGTCGCCTAAAACTCGCAGTTACTTATGAACATCAGACCTGTTGGAAATTATAAGTTTAAAAAGCCAGATAAAATTTGCAATTATTGAGAGCAACTTTTGTTAAACAAAGAAATACTTTTGGCGAACTTTGTGGGTCTGACTTTTAGTCCTGGTGCCTTCTTGAAATTTAGAATATTTGAGTCTTAAAATTCTTATAAAATATTTTTCACTAATATTTATGTATTGTACAAAATAATTGGTCACATCGGCTTTGAAGTTACAGTTTGCCCACTTGCAGAATATGTAGGCATCCCCTAATTTTTCTGTAACGTTTCAGCCGTGTTGAGCGGTGGTACATCTGAGCGGTAATCAACTCGGTTGCTCATTGGTTGTCAACAAAATTTGTATGCGTCCCCCCAAGGTTGGCTGCGATTTCTGATGATTTGATTGGTCTAGACAGGCTGACTACCGCTCAGTTCAGCTCGAATCCGCTATACACCGACTCAACCCCCCCCCCAACCCCCCCTCTAGCTAGCAAGCCATTATTTCATCATCCACCCATATGCTAGCCTTTTATTTGCAAGCATGTGACTCGGCCAATTGGCACGCAATTTCCATAGCGATAAAGATTAAAAAGTATTTCTGACTCTGTGGCAATTTCAGGCATGTTTCTAGGAAGGAATGCTTGGTTTGCAGCGCGATCAAATATTTTCAATTTTTAACTATGGTTTATTTCAAGTAGTAGGATAAACATGAAAATAAATCTTGTTTTTATAATTTTTTGAATAATCTGACTACCGCTCGAGCGGTAATGGCGGTAGTCTGGGTCCGCCACTGGCTTGAAAAGCTTTCTTCATAACAGTATTGTCGTAACTGATTTTCGTTCAAATTTCGAGACACATATTTCACTAACTTTTTTCAACATATAAAGGCTACATTGATTAACGAAAAACAGTCATCGAAAAGCAAGGAATTTTGATGCACTAAAATATAGTTTTTGCTGTACCGTATTAACGTAATAACATTTCTGCAGCAGTATAACTTTCAAAGTACGGCACTTGTATGAATTTTGAAATAGAAACGCATAAAAGCAGCATTTGAGATTAATCATCTTATGACACACCCTTGAAGAGAGAGACACGCCCTTTTCTGAGAAAAACCATTTCTGTCCAAAAAAGTTTTTTGGCTTCGCCCTTGTTTGTTTCATTTTGAGGAATATATCTAACGACTTTTTCTTCTGGACTTTTGAGAAAGGTCGGATCATGAGTATGAGAGTGAATAAGGTGTCACTTGTCAAATTAGGGGTCTGGAACACAGCTTCTATTTAGTAGTAGACAAATGTAATTGACTGCTCTCGATGTATTTTGGAAACAAAATTTTTTGTTCTTATGTTTTAAAGTGTTGATGCATTTTGTCGATTTTATGTCAGATGATATATTGTTAAATATGTTAAGCCTTGGGTAATTGTGTCATTTTTTGGCCTCTGTTATTTGTTTGAATTGGGGGTTGTAATTTAATGAAAATATATGTTTTAGCTTCAATTTTTGTTCTTCAGGCTGGAAAACGCTCGAAGAGGTCAAAGAAACATGAATCCAGGCTACAGGATCTTTTGTGCTTCTCAAAGAAGCTTTTTGATTCCACCAAAGTGGCTGTTGTGGAGGATTTTTATGACATCATCAAACTGGTTCATGTCACAAGATACAAACAGCATCTTGGTCAGAAACAGACTTACAAAATTGTGAGTAACGCTTTAAGTTAACTGGTGAATTTTTCAAGGATGCTGGAACACATTTTGGGTTGGGGGCCTCTATGGTAGTTTTTCCGCCATTATCCTTGATGCTACAGCATTAATATTATACTTCAGCAAAAAAGTGAGTGGTTATATCCCCCAGCCCCGCAGCCCCCCGGCTCTAGCCTGCATTTCATACCCCCAACTTGAAAGGTTAGGGTTCTGGGACACAGGCTACCCGGCTCCGGCGTGCCTGTGTATGAGGAGAGCTTAGAGGAGGTAGAAAAATTATAAATTAGGGCAGAGTTTTTGGAGAACGGGGTTTTGACGGCGCGGTGACAAAGTTTCTTGGGCAAAATGAAAGATTTTTGTGGTTCATTACTCAATTTATAATGCGCTGAAACAAATTGAACAAAACTGACAATGCCATGAAAAGTATATGGTTCCACTTCTAAAAATTATCGAATTTTCTAATTGTTCGATACAAAAAGAATCTGACACTCAAACATTTCTTTATTTGCTCACCCTCAAACATCCAGTTGCCACAAATCTGAGAAGATGTGCGATTGCCAAAATCATCAGTAAAACAGTGGCTTCTTGGAGTGATAGTCATCCGGTTGTCGGTCGTCAATTGGGTTTCTTCATCTTGTACCCGATAACACATTCTTTGGTTCTATTGGCTATCCCAAAACTTGTTGTTCCCTGGGTGCCAGAGCCTCAGTGACAAAAGATAAAGAACGGGGCAAAGGAATTGCAATGGAGAATGGGAGAGAAAGTAAGGTTATTGTCGAATGCCTTCTGCGAGACAGAAATGTAATCGCGGAGGAAAACGAAGAGAAAGGAATTCTACACCTCTCTCTCTCTCTTCTATCTAATCTCTCCTATTTTGTCTTACAATTTGTTTTCTCTACGTTTTCGTGAAATGCTACAATTTCTGGGTGGGGTTTTGCTTCGGTTTTTTGCTCTTTTCACCCAATTCACTATTTTGTAAACTCTTATTTGGTTTAATTGCTTAGTTGTCTCTTTTCAAACGAACAATGCCTGCCAAAATTTCTCGGAACACCCAAATATTTGCGCTATGCTTTCTATTTTTTATTTCACTTCCTGAACACTACAACTGCCGATCCCTCACACCCCCCCCCCCAGAGAATGTTAATAGTTAAGTATCATACAAGCCACAAAAGAGTACTTTCCTTTTTCTATAGTGAATCAACATTATTCCTAGGTGGTGTCTGAATGTGCATTTTATAAACTGACGAGTAGCTTTCGCTCTGCAGTACTATAACATACTTTAGAAATTGTCCCGATTCTCGTAATAACATACGGGTTTATCAGACAATAAATAAGTTGAAAATCAGTGCTTACAAGAGGGCGTGCCTGAAAATCATCGATTACATTTAAATCACTGAAGATTCCAGTGCTACATTTTTTCTGAAATAAACGTTTAGATACAAGAAGTTTAGATACAGCCCCAGCGATTCTTGTTGATTTTCAAACACCACCCATCTTCAGTTTGTACAGTGATCTAAAATCTGTGGCCTAAAAATAACATACAACGATACTCTTCATTCTTCCGTGGACAAGTTGCAAAATTTTATGGAAGTTGATCAACATCCTTCTTTTTCTTAATCTAGACCGCCTGTCCTGGGCCCCTTTCCACCGATTTTAAAGCTCAGTGGCCATACTTTTCTTTAGCTCGCACGCAGACCATCGGCGCAGACTCGAATGTTATCCTGTGGGTAGCCTCGTTTTAATCGAAGATCTGTTTCTGCTGGCTAGCTTATCTTTATCCTTTTATCAAATATTGCGATATCCCACTTCCCTCATAATGTTATTTTTTTTTCTTTATAGATATCGGGTATATTTTCATTCTTACCTCGAGAGGTCGTAACGCACTTTCTTGTGAACTGTGCTGTCTGTCAACCACGAATGGAAAAGTTTGGTAATGGCTCTAAAGCTAGCAAGAGCAGAATTTTTCGTGACTCGCAACTTGAAATTGAAAGAGAGACCGAAGATTCATGTACGGATAACGAAAAAGAGGCTATAGACTATCACGAGGAGACCAAGTCCCTTATGTCATCTGAACCTTCTGATAAAGGAGAAGATACTGAAAATGGAGCCAATTTCACAACAGCGATAAGCCCAGGTCTAATGACAGGCCCCAACAAAGCTCTATGCTCCTTCGGAGCAGCTGGTTCTGTAGAAGAGACAGGCTCTATCGCAGGGTCATGCTCCTTCGAAATGGCAGATTCTGGGGTTGTGTTGCTAGATGAAGAAGATGCTTGGGATAATAAGGTAATTTTCCTTTTTCATTTTGATGGGCAGAATCTGTAACCAGGGATAGTCATTTTACTTTGCCCCAGTACTCCATCAAGATGGCATACAACGGAACATTGATATCAGGTTCATTAATATCTTTCTTTCATAGTTCGTTTTTCATTGCACCAGCATCTTTTTTGTGAAAAGAATTGAAAGATAAAGGAGTCATTCAGAAAATATCATTTATAGGTAAAAGCATTTAGAAATACTGGAACTAACGCCAGAAATGAAAAGGGTCCCTTTATGTTATGGAGTTTTCGAGACAAGATTTAAGTTGTTTGAAATTTTTGTTAATTTTGATTTTGCGGTCCAGACCAGTTCATAGTTTCGCCCCTTTTGAAGAAAAGCATTTTTAGCCACATGTTGTTCGTAGAAACGGGACACAGAGATCGGTTTCGGTGTTTCGAAGTTCCCGGGTACTGGTTTCTGATGACCTGTCGAACAGGCACGCAAGGTACGAGGGAGCCTCATTATTTGTACACTTGCAAACCGCTTTCGAAGTTTCTTCTACTATCAAGTCATTTACTGTTTGCCAGCTCAGTTTCCTTATAATTGGAAGAGCAGAAGCGTTGTACGGGCTATTGATTACTATTCTGGCCACGCGATTTTTTAGTTTCTGTATTTCTACCAGATTGTTTGCACTGATTTTATTTGCACTGACTTCAAAAAACTAGGCCTGGGCCCTCTCTTACAATAGCAAAAATACACAAGAGAAAGGAGGCGCATATGCTTTGATCAGGAATTTTCTAAATATTAAAGCCATCTATTTAATGTGTTGGTGTTTGCATGAGAAATGACCATAATTCCTTCGATTGTGCATGGAAAAGGACATGGTGCAACTCCAATCGGGGCCCGTGCCACTGATCAAAAACTGGAGGGGCCAGCAATCTAATGGAAGTTTCTTCTTACTCACCCTGGCCCCAATGGTGGTAAATATTTTGCTGAATTTGTTTTGCTTGTGGGTTCTGGTACAATGTATTTGTTGTAATCTACTGGTTTATCTCTAAAACAATTTAAGCTGATCTTATTTTTTCATTTTGCGAGAAAGTGGAGAGGCCGGTGGCTCCCCTGCCCCCCCCCCCTATGGTGCGGGGAGACTGGTAGTTTCTTGCGCAAAAACGTTATTTCGTATATGCCAAAGCGCATCTAAGGGGGTTTATATTAGAAACGGCTGCTAGGTAGAAATTGCTGGACACTAGTCGTTACTTCAATTAATTCTGATATTCGATACTGATATTCTCAAAAGTGTGTCGCTACAAACCTTGGAACGAACGGGTGAAAAATGAGCATTTTATCGGTGTGGCTAAAAGAGGTTCCACGAAAATCTTTCAACGTCAATTTTTAATTTCTGTGTTAAATTTAATTCGATTTTTGTGATCCTTTGAGCTATTTAGGTTTTTTAACATGTTTGAGGAATTGCCTCAGTAAATAACGAGTTTCTTATAAATTGGGTTCAATCTTTTGACAACAGAGTTTTATTTGGTAATTTTATTGGCATTAATTTTTATTATTTCTACCATTAAAAAGTAATTCAAAGGATGAAACATCATTGCTTTCGTCTAAGAGCTGGAACAAGACCTCCCAACAGTGGTGTTGAATTACTTTCCCCGTTCTGTGTTTTCTTATTGTGCAACTCACTTGTGCGAGTCGCTTTTATTTCCTGGTGAATCGCTTTGTTCCAATGTGACTCCAATTACGCAAACGTTTTGGTTGTATGCGGTATATTCAACTTTTATTGCATTGCATTTTTAAGGAATTTTAACTGGCAATGGCTAGAAATCCTTTGCGTATCGTGGGGTCAGTTTCTGGAACAGTCTCAAATTGGACACAAAAATGGCTCCCTCAACTAGTGCCTTCAGGTCCAAACTCAAGGAAAAATAATCCTTTTTTTATATATATATATATTGAGGTGTATTGTTGTAAATTTATACATCTTTAATTTAGTCATATTCCGCTCTTTCTATAGTAAATTTTATAGTATCTAACTTTTTTATTTTGTAAGCAGTTTTTTCAGGGTCAATTGCAAAACAGTATTTAGACTGAATTTATACCCTGAGTAAATAATTTTAAAATGAAAATGAAAATCAACTGGAGGGGAATTGACACAAAAGGGCATTTTGTCTTAACGTGACACAACTGACGACAACAAAAAGCAGAAGCAAAGGGACGAATATGCAATAGTGCACTGATCTCTACAAAAGACTGGATCGAGCTTCTGCCGTTTCAGACTTACGTCAATATTGCTTGTCCGCGTGGGAACCATCGTTGAGTGTGGGCCTACATAAGATTTCCAATAACGTCATCAGAAGTTCAAATTTCCAAGTTAAGTTATTGGATGTAAATTTAGGTTGGAAAACAAACCAGAATTGTAACTATAGAAATTTCCCAATGTTCGATGTTATCAAAGATCGATGCGCTGTATGTTCTGCTTTATTGAAAAGTTGATCAATTGGAGATAGAGGCACAAAATAGAAATGCCATTTCAAAAAGTACTTTTTGACATTGTGTACCCCGTTTAGCTCTCATGTCGGTACCTTTCGGTGTTTCGCGGTGAACGGTGGGTCCCACGGTTCTAGAGCCTAATCAAATTTAGCGAGGCTCGGTTCTCATGTGGGTCAAACAATAAAAAGCTCAATCCAGTCTTTAATAGAGATCAGTGGCAACAGTGGCGTAGCTAGGGTTGGAAGGCTGGAGGGACAAAGAGAAGTCCGACAAGAGGTGGTCGGGGAAAGGGACGCCCCCTTGCCCCCCTCTCGCTATGCTACTGTATGCATGAAAGGTTTCAAGGTGTTGCACTTGCACATCAGGCCCTACTCCCAGTGGTGTAGTCGCAAGTTCTTAGGAAGTATAACGCAAAAGTCAAAAAAACAAAAATAGCGCTTCATGAGCTCTTTTAAGCAAATTTTTAGCAAAAGGGCACTTTCTAGTGGCAAACATAGGACAACTAGTGGGGAAATTCAAGGGATTGGTGGGGAAATTCCCCAATAGTTTGTATGTTAAAAGCTTCTATGATCGCAGTTATGGACGTTCAAACATTTTTTAATAGCCTTTACAGCTTCCAGCTATCAAACTTAGACAGGTCTAATTCTCCGTACATGCGCAAATGTTAAAACTGAAACCTAACACCTCTAATCTTTTGATCTCCAGTGAGTGTAGCTCGGTTTTTCTAATTTAGTATCTCCTATATTTCAATATTGATTCTATGTTAAGAAATGATCACAGTTGCCAGCTCAATAATCGCCTTTTCTTTATACATTTTCACCTGTTTTACTTGCTACAAGCACGTTTTCCCACCTGCTTTGTGAATTGAGTGATCTCCTCGCTTCGCATAAGAAACCACGGGTTTACCTTACAAGCCTGACGCTTATTACGGGTGCAACCGCAATGTCCCTGCAGCACGTGTGATTCTTCTAAAATTACTTCGAAATAACGCCAGGGGTGTTACTTGAATTCGTCATGTTTTTGTTAGTGCATTCATTGACTAGGAAGCATTTCAGCTATGGGGGGCACATGTAGTCAAAATAGGGGCACTTCTGCAAGATTCAAGTAGGTATTTTACCACATTTCTGAAAAGCAGGGGGCACATTCCCACTGTGCCCCCTGGTTCCTACGTCTATGAGTGCATTCATCCAAGGGGGGGCCTTTTTTACATTTTTCGAAAAGGGCAATACCAATAACATAAATTTGTTAGGCTTATGGAAGCAATTGTACGTAAATTCTATAATGAGGATTTGAAAAGAAATGTTTTTTGCATTTTCATTCGAAAAGATCTTTACCGAAAATGTCCATTTGAACAAACCGAAATAGCTAAATTGTTATCTTTTTCAATGTTCTTTTGATTTCCTGAAGAGTCCTCTGTTCAAAAGAGAGTACATTTTGTAAAACGTTTAGAATAAAGAGGGGTATCTTTGCATTCAAACTTTATTTCGAGGTCATTCATTCAAAGGGGTATTTAAAGGCAATCTGTCTCGTTGTGGATTGGTTAACGAGAATAATAGCTGGAACAATTGCCTAAACACAATTCCAGCGCTCCGCCAAATTTTTTACAATGCGATAAATTAAAGGGGGACTGGAAACAATAAAAAATCCCTTTGTTCTTTTAATAAATCAACGTCGTGACAGATTGCCTTTAAATGAAGGGAACGTTTAATCGAACTAATAAGTTGCTGAACTTTATCATGCTGTGCTTCTTTATATTCAGATCAGTACCAGATTATATAGTGTGATTCTGTATGGTTGGGAACTGCCAAGGTTGCTTCTACTTTTCACTATAAGCGAATCCTTTTCAAACACATTAGGAGCTCCTTTTTATTTTAATGTTACATAGTTTTATAAATAGTGCAGATGTCAATGTACCCTAACATGAAGCAATCCAGCCCCCCCCCCCCCCATATGAAATTCGTTCCGACGGCAATAGTAGGGCGGTATTTGGTGTATAGAACAGGACGGTTCTAAGTTACTAAAGACGGTTCTAATAGCAACTTAAAACCGTCCAGTTCTATACACCAGATAGCGTGTACAGCTCTGCCAATACAGCATCGTACACTTTATGACAGGTCGTTAGACAGTAATTTACATAATTTTAATGAATTGTAAGAATTTCTAGACCCTCTTCACTCGTCCACATCACTCGACCTCTTCACTCGACCAATTCATGCGACCACTTCATGCGACCACTTCAGTGGCCCTCACTAGCAGAGCAAAGGGCGTATGTGTGGAAACAAGGACGTCTGAATCAATCTATGCTTCTCATTCCATGTGCATGAAAAGTTTTTAGTTCAAATAATCGAAAACTGGTCTAAAAGGATAGTTTTTATTTGAGATACAAGCATTTCCGATAATCAGGTAGTTGAATGGTAAGGATTTAACTAGAGTAAAAAGTTTGTTGGCTGGATTGACTGGATTGGATGAATGATTTTGCTGGAGTTTGCTAAATTTACTGGGTTTGCTAGTGTTTTGATAGGTATTGTTGGATCTGCATGAAGTGGAAGCAGAAGATCAGAGGCAGGGCAACTTTTGCAGTTAAATCTTTCTCGCTCGTGAGAATGCATGAGAACATGGAAGTGTTACATTACTCAGTGCCATCAGAACAGAATTCATATTGGATGGGGGAGGGGGTGGGGGCTGCCCATTGTATTTCTCCTCATTCAGTATACTGTTATAAAGGAAACATACTACAGATTGATAATTATTGGAGGGCTCCAGCTCTCCCAGCCCCCCTGTTCCGACGGGCCTGTTACTTCATGAGAGGATGATGAATGATCAAAGAAAACAAGAAGAGCTGATAATGAACATTTTCGATTCACAATGTCACCAATATTTGCATAAACTTACGTGCATGATCATAAAAATCAAGCAATTTGTGAAAAAAGAAGATATACAGTAAACAGTGAATGTAAAGATATCGAAGGATCTCTTAAGTTGACAAGCAGCTATATTCAAGCAACCCAGGGACTCGTATTACTAATTTATCATATTTTCGACACGGGTACAGAAAGAGAAGATTTCCTTTCGCCCAGGATTGTTAGAGCGGGATTTGCCTCTGTAAACTGTGTTGCCACAATCCGATTTCTGACTTCAAGTTATTGAAAGCTTGTATTAAGAGCACATCCCGCAACGTCACGTACAGGCTTATATGATCGCCTTCAATTCATCCAAGACAGGTGTTTTCATTGCATGAAAAGATCTAGCTGACCATACGAATCATGCCCATAGCCAATGAAAGTATTTGTTATAAGGATTTTTCATCCGTAAAACTGGCAGCCTTTGATTTACCATAATAGAGGGAGAGATGATAGCAGTTGGCCTGAAAAACTTCTATTGTGAGAGAACAGCTTTGACCTGCCTGCTGTGTAAAACAAGAAAATAATTAAATATGTTATGATAAAAGCGTGAACATTTTTTATAGAAAGCTTGCTGGCCAAGCAAATGAGGTTATTGTCGTTTAGATGGGCGTACAGTGATTGCAAAATCAGCTGGTTGGATTTTGAGATGAAGCAGGGGGTTATTATTGACCAAACATTAATGCGAATGTTAATATCTTCTTGGCAGCATCAAGGGGCAATGTCAGGGACGCCGGAACGACCAAGGGGTAAGGGGGGCGGGCTTGAGAAAAAGGTTTTTGAACAAATTAATTGCCAGCTACCAAAAATTCTTTCGTAACTGTCATTTTTTATAGGTCTTCTGTCGGTATCTTAAAAATTGGCTAAATTTTGGCATAAGAAATTTCTTAAAAAGTTTATAGAAATGTGGCACTTAAATAAGGCACTGCAGTCCTAAAAAAGGCCGGTATCAAGAGCACTTCTATGAAAAGGCACTTAAGCCCCCATTGCCCCTCCTATCAAAAGGCCCCAGAGGTGGTCGACCCCCCCCCCTTTGGCGCCCCTGGACAAGGTGCGATTGGTGAAAAGGATGTCTGTAAAAACTTTGTATCTACCATGTCACAAAATGTAAATACTAGGTAAAACACCCTCTTTCGGAGCTTTGGTTGATTAAGAAAATCTTATCTTTGAAATAAGAGACGCTGCAAGAAATTTCCCACGATAATTAAACTGGAAAGACCAAACTATACTACATATTTGTATACGACGCCTTATGAAAAAGTGAGTTTGTTTATAGATATATGCAGTATCACAATTCAAACAATGCATAAAAGCTAGACGTTAATTTATCAATCCACAGAATTTCCGCAGACAGAACATGTTTCAGTAGATTAGACGGAAGAAACAAGCAAATCTCTAAAAGGAATGGGAGATTTTTCGTCGTTGATGCCGACGATATTCAAAAAAATTAAAATCTTGTTTTGGTACAAATAGTTCTTAAGTTATGACGTCACAAAAATATATTTTTAGAGTTTTTGAATTAGCATCATGAATTACCTCGAAATGTACAGAATCGGTTAAATGTGTCACAAATGGTCTGGGAATATGGCCACATGACCACAAGCTCTTGCCCCCTTCAAACGTCTGTAATTTGATCTCTGTTGATGACTTTATGAACAGAGCCAGAACAAAAGCAATTCGCAAAAAGTGGGTCGGTAAGGTTGGACCGATTGATGTTTTATCCACACATTCACTAAGGCTCTGGTACCAAAGTAAGTCATGAGATGAAATAATGTCGAGTAATGAACTTGAAAAAATGGCAACTTGTTTGGTTCATAAAAATTCCATTTTATATTTTTTGTTAAAATCTTCAGTAGTGAAGTTAGTAACTTTAATGGGGCTCATTGTATTGTCAAATTTCTTAAAATCTTATCTTTTTGAAATGAATTTGTATTTGTATTTGCTACCGAGCACCCAAATGTAGTTTAGAACACTGAGAAGTTATGCTTATCGAGCAGTGTCCTGGTCCCTCCTCTCGATGTGACCACGCCTTGTGATTCCTACGCCTGGAAATACAGAGAGCTTGGTGGGCTGTAGCCCCCCCCCCCCACCTTTTCGCCAAAGTATGATATCAAGGTTGTGGCATCAAAGATAATGGTGGAAAACTACGTAAGGAGCCCTCCACATTTTTAGAGCCCCCTCACTCTAAAGTGTGCTCCGGTGTCCCTGATAGGGAATTTGAAACCACGGACGATATTTTGGATTAGCGTTGAGAGAGGGGTTGGGGTAAAGAGCTTTTCTGTCATGTTGACTAAAAGCCACCCCCCCCGAACCAATGACTATTTACGAGGCATCCCTGCAAAGAAAACTAAAGAAAATCCAAGAAAACCAAGGCCAGTGATTCAAGAATTCAAAAACTTTCCTAGAAGAACATTAAAATAACAAAGTTTGGAGTTTTCTTTAGATTTCCCAAACCTTCTCACGCTCTTCTCACGCCGACACCTTTGTTTTTTTTAACTTCATAAAGTTGATCGTTATCACCATGCAGAGCAGTCATTCAAAATGACCTTAAAGAAAAACCTCAAAGTTGTTGAGGAAATGCGTTGCTATGAAGATCAGAAGAAAGCAGTAGACTCTTCTTCATAGGAATATTGTTTAATAAGAATATTCAGGCTCAAATTCATCTAATTTTTAAAGATAGAATAAAAATATTGCCTAGCCAGTGGTGTAGTGCTATGAAAATAACAAGGGGCCCTTGCACAAATTGTTTCGAAAAACAATAGCAAAAGTAGAAATTTGCCAATTTTTGGCATCAACAAGGGGGCTCAGCCCCCTGGCCCCCCCTAGCTCTACACCCCTGGCCTCAGCTCGTGTATTACCGTCTTAATTTCCAGCAGTTGCCTGTTTTGCGATGATCATAACAGGGAATCGGAGAAACGGTATGCCCGTTTTTCAAAAAGCTTGATCTTTATTCAAGAGCGGGCGATGTTCCCATGAAACCATATCGGATTTGAACAAAATAAAAATACTTTAAGAATATATATTCAGGCTAAATTTCTTTCGAGGCTGGAAAATGTTTACAAATCAAGTATTATTTTACAAAAAGATTGTACAAATCGGTCCAGTTTTTGGCCATATTAAGTAAGATGGCTTAAATATTATATTGCACAACCTTCAGCAAAGTCTGGTAGTTTTTAGCAAAACCCAGAATGAATAGAGGTCACGTGAGCAATGCTGGAAAGGACACCCAATGATAACGAAAGAGACCGAAACAAACTTAAGTGGCACACCAAGCCCCGCCTTGTTTTTATAGCCATTCTGTCCAACACAGTTCATAATTGAAAAGTATGGAAGTCTGTGTGTGGGGGGAGGGGGGGGGGGTGCAAGGGAAAATCAATGACTCACAATAAAAGATTGTGGCAAATAAGCTCCTTTATTTTGCCAACAAAGATCGGGGGCATGATCCCACTGCCCCTCTGTTGACAAAGGCCCTGCAGTTACCTTATAATCACCTAAAGCCTGAAACTTGGAGCTGTAAATTGGAATCGTCATGTTCTATACACCAAAGTCTGTGCAGCTCTGAGCTCCGCCTATATTGTAGTTTTTAGGAAGGATATAATTATTGGATTGCCTTCATCATTGCTTGAGAAAAATAGGAACAGAAGGGATTGAAAATATTGAAAGGAAATTATTTTATAGTTTTGAGTTCCCGTTACACATCATCGAGCACTTTATGAATGGCCGGTAAAATTGTAATTTTCGCTATAAACGACTTCATATGCATTAAAAATTCTTTATACACTTAACTGTTAAATGTTTCACTTAACTTTTGCATCTTATACAAGTATTTTCCTTGGTTCAAGGAGGTATTAATCAGAATTTATTTTCAGTTGCTTTTGCTTATGTTAATGTAAATCTTACAAGATAGGTCATCCAATCACAGCGTGAAACTAGTCCTTATCTCGAGGTAGACTTATATTTGCTTATTTATATCAGAGCATTGACAATATGAAGGTCCTATGGTGGAGGACCGCGAGAAAGGCTATACTAAACAGACAAAATATATAATCCACGCCCTAACCCCAGGGCCGTCAGAAGCGGGGAGGGGGGCTGGGAGGCTAGATCCCCCCTAACTACTGTTACTTAAATAGTGTACTGAATGGGAAGCAATATAATGGGCAACCTCCAGAATGGATTTAGTTCCCACAGCACTCCGCACTCAATTTGCCAATGGTTTTCCTTTTCTAAAAAGGATGTTCAAAGTGTATGGAAAATGTATAGAGGGACGTTAAATCGATTACCTCAATTAGAAATCCAAAAGAAAATAATGAAATTTTCATGAAAAGTTGATTCCCTAAATTGTCTTTCTTCGCCGATATCCATAAAAAGGAAAAGAAAATGGTTATAAATCAAAGAACTCACTGCCGACGTTATAAGGAAAGCGAAAATAGATTGGCAGAAAACTGGGGTAATAAATATAATTCATTAAGCCCCATTTATCCCTGCAAGGGGGAATAACTCATTTAAGTCTCCTTTTGTCCACCGTATTGCCACGCTTGTAGTTATGGTTACCAACAATAGGCCTGCTAGCCTTAAATCGCGCAAAGATATTGACAAGCGTAACTATCATCTGACTGGCTCAACAAACTTTGAAACGACTGTAAAGGATTTTGAATTTTTTTCTGAAATTAAATGTGTTCTTCAGTGGCGTACCCAGGGCTTTAGGAGTGGGGGTGGGGGTGTGGGGTGTGGGGCGTAGCCCACAGAAATTTTTTTGGACCATGCCCTTCAACCACTCGCAAATGCGGGGAAACGCCCTTTTTGCAAATTTTCCCCCTATTTTTCGATTCATTTTAGCTACGGTAAATAGCAAAGTATTTTACAATTGTTATTGACCCATACAGTATACTACCCCCTCCCCCAATGAGTTTTACATCCTTTTTGGACAAATCTCGTGGACCATATTTTAGAAAAGTGGGGGGTCCAGACCCCCCTATTCATCCCTTGGGTACGCCACTGGTGTTCTTTGGGTCAAGTGAGAAATAAGGCAATGTCAAATCACTTTTTCATCATCGAATGCTTCGTTTATCCACACTGCATGCAAGTGATTTTAAAATTTGACAGAAAAGCAATACTATTTTAAATGTTTTTTTCACGTTTTTCTTTATCATTTTGTTTTATTTTAGCCAGTTATTTTATGTTATAAATTTCATGAAAACTTGTATAGTTTGTGTAACTAGCAATATTGAAAGATGTCAAGAGCTTGTGGTTATGGGGCCTTAAAAAGCCGAGACAATTTGATTGTTAAGTTACATTGTTGCATTATTAACTGCAGAAACCAAGCGTCCGCACTTCTGAACTTGCTAATAGAAATTTACATCAACGACACAGGAAAAACTAATTTAGTAACAATCGACCCTGGCAAAGAGGAGTGTTTTGATAAGAACAAACGAGAAGATTCCGGAATATTAAGATATATTTTTTGTTACCACGGTTTCTAAAAGGCAAGGCAATCAAATTGTAGACAATCTAACGAAGGCTTGTTTAAAAATGCACCTGATTCTCAAAATACATCTGATCCTAATCGAACTATGGCAATAGGTTTTTTCTTCATTTCCTCAATACGCCCTCATTCTCTCTCTCTCTGTGAAACCTGCGCTTTTCAACTGGCATCTCTAACTGAGCAACTACGACCCCCTGGAGCCTGTTCTCTCTAATGTCACCTTGGAAGACTTGCGAACAGATGAAAAAGAACGGGTGGCAAAGCAATGTACCCATTCTCTATCGCGTATGGCCTTTGTTCTCTCTCATGTCACGTGATTTTTGTAATCACGTGACCATGGGCAACAACAAAGAAGGGGCAAGAGAAAGGTGCTGTCGTGTTGCCCCTCTCTTTTCAGGAACGTTCAACGGGTCTGAAGCGTATCAACAAGCCTAATGCTCTTGGTATTATTTATCACCGTTAATGCTTCTGAGATTTAGCTGCCTATGCCAGGAACTCTTAATTGAATTCAGAAGCAAGGAGACGGAAAATATTGTGTACCTACTTTCAAGATGGCCGCGACATTGTCTGAGGTCAATCGTACGTCCACAGTTGCCGGAAAGGTAGGTTCGTTTTATCGTTTAATGAAGCTGGAAATTCTGTTAAAAGATGCCTTAAGGTCTGTTCTCTTATTAAACGTACTTATTGATTAGTTTTAGTGATTTTTCATTATGAAATGAGTGGGCAACTTGAAGGAGAGGAAGGGACCAGGCTCTGATGTTAGAGAAATAGGGTGTATCAACACATCCGGCATCGTTCCTGAAAATAAACCAAAGTGCTTCCTCTACTATAATTTTCAGATTATTTTCGTCAGATTTTACAGTTTAAGAATTGAGATGCCAAAAAGGGATGGCAAGTAGTGACAGATCTGGATTAAAGAGACCAAAAGTCTGCCTGTATCAACACGTCGCATTATAAGGAGGGGGATATTGTTCGCTAGACGGTTCTTATTTCTTCAAGGCCTGAAGCATTGCTCTGTGAAATTTCACCAAATTCTAGCCTTATTATTATATGGTGTTAATAACAAGTTTGAGATACATGATATCTCCAATTTGTTAGCAATTTATGATTCAAATTGAATTATACAAATGATAAGAAGTACCACCACAGTCGTTAAACGAGCTCCTTTTGTATCAAACACCTGGAATCATCAGATTCTTCAACCACGCGTGTTAGTTACTTAGGCAGTAAATTTCCAAATGGTTCAAAATAGGAGATTTTCTATGATCCTTATTAAACGCGAAATAATGTACTTATCTATTTGTTCTAACTTTCGCTTCCGGCGTCTAAATGGTTTGTTCTTTTGGGGGAAATACCCGGTCACTAGCTTTGGTATAAGCCTGTAAAATACTTTTTAGAGTTGTTGACCTCTGGTGTTCTATATTTTAATCGAAATTGCCATTTTTGACAGAATTACTTAGATGTTTATGTAACGTTATGAACTTTTCAATTCTGCAACAATAACCTTTAACTCCCAGGTACTGGAGCAACCAAGAGATAAAAGTCGTATAAATCGAAAGTAAAGGGGAATTTTACTTCTTTAGTTTTATTTTATTCCCTATATCTGTTTTTATCTCCTGAAATATTGGCATTTTTATTGGCTTGGGTTTTCGCTAGTGCAGGATGTTTAAGACGATCAATTATTCATGGAGCGTGCCTTGTTCGTCAAAACCGGGGGGTTGTCGTAGATCCTTTTTCAAGTGTTTGCAAATTTAGAGTTCGTTCTGAGAAGGGCGCTCTGGATTTGCCCCAAGCTCGCCAGGGAATTTTTTTGCAAGCTTAACAATAAAAGTCAGTTTATATGTATAGCAAAGCCTGGATATCTTAGATTAGATGTTTCCTTAGAAACAGCTTTAGCCACAATTTGATTCTTTTTAATCTTTTGTGTTTCTTAGGTTTTCTTAATTTTTTTAAAAAGTAATCGATTTGTTTAAAGACAAACAAATAAGGTTTGAAATTATCCATTCTGGTCACTAAACTAATTCATTCTCAACTATCTAATTGCAAGTTTAATGGTTTGACTTTGTAACTTAGATTATTTAAGACATTGTTTTGTTTCTGTTCATTTTAAAGTCTAAACTATTGGAAGATATTTGCTGAGAAAAATATTAACAGCAGAAGACATCCCTAAATATTTTATAACTAAGGGTCTTCACTCTTTAATGAAGAATCATTGAACTTAGAAGTTTCTGTAGATTTTGAAGGGGGCATTTTCCAGATTTATGTTGATAATACCAGTTTGTGAGAACTGGAGCTATGTTCAATCTTCTTCCTGTTTTCAATCTATTGCCAGATATTATGTTATTGCCTGATAATCTCACTAAACTCAGAGTATCGACTTAGAACTGTCACCCCAAAAAGTGTGTACAGCTCTGCCTATACAGTATCAAGCTCTTTCTGCAGGCACAGCGGAGTGTTGAAAAAAGTGGGGGGTCTAAAAAAAGTAAGGGGGCTTTAACTGAATAAAAAATGGCTTGACTAGTGATATATTGGTAAATTTTTTCATTTTGGCAAAAAGTGGGGGAGCTATAGCCCCCCTGGCCCCCTTTTCCATGCTGCCTGTTCTAACGCAATTGTAACTGTAATTTTCATATATCAGATATCATATGAACCTTCAAATGACACCAAAGTCATGTCAATATCCCTGATGCATTTTCTTCTACCAAACTAATTCAATTAATGCTGTTCCTATGAACTTTTGATAATTGGTGTGCAGAATTTTTCAAATGGTCATTTAGAGTATCCACTGCTTGAGCTTCCACAGCATCTCTGGTTTAATTCTTTATCATATATAGGGTGTGCTATTTGAAAAAAGGCTTGAAACACCACACAATGCTAAATAATTGTGTAGAATTCAAAGAATTAGGTAACTGGTAAAATGAAAATGAGTTTGGGGCTATCCTTGTGTATAAAATAAGAAAAGAAGGGACAAAATAAAGAGTGTAAAATAATTCTATCAGACATCTCAGTTTCACTGTAGCTAGTAACTGCCTGTAACACAGTTTTCATCCCTAACATTTTATTTGAAACTTGAAAATATACTGTTTTAAAAGTTGTAAAGATATCTAGCTAAAAGACCTAACAAAAATTACTATTTACAGTTTGTAATTATTGTAAATATGTTAAAATTCAATTTAGTTCCCATTTTGAATTATGTTATGCCAGAAGCTAGCCGATTTTCAAGATGCATATCAAAGATCGAAACAAAATGACAGTTACGAAATAATTGTTGGTAGCAGGGAATTATTTTTCAAATGCCCTTTTACTCAAGCCTGCCACCCTTACCCTTTGGTTGTTCCAGCGTCCCTGTCTGTCACAAAGTGTTTGATGATGTATAGAGCTGAACACCTTTTTGTATGCTCTATTTAGCAAAAACAAAGCTGAAAGGATTATAATGTTCTGTTGGTTTATTAATTTGTTGCAACAATGAATGTGTGGAATTAAACATTTTATGCTAAATGATGTGGTACAATGACCTAATGATTTTTGTTTGCTCATTTTCATGTGGTCAAAGAGAAAACCCAAGATATTTCTCCTTTTGCTTTATGAAAATCTTGGATAACTGGTTCACAGGGAACCTTTTTGTACTTAACCTTTAAGCATTTTTTAAGAAAGCTATGATAACAAGATCAATCTTTTTCATCTGGGTGTTAGATATCATAGTTACAAAGAAACAATGGTGTTATGAATATGTCTTTTCAGGTCCCTAACAGAAGCAATGTCACAAGAATATCATTACACTTTTGTATTTTACTATGTCAATGACCTTTATGAAATATGAAGACATATGTTTAAATGTATTGTTAAATCTTTTGTCCAGTAGTGACAAATATCATATTTGTATTTTGTTTGTTTCTCTTTGTAAAACAATAAAGTAGCAGATATTATATAGTACATACAAAATGTTGCTAAAATTCTCTTTGATGTTGTTTGCAATTCACTATTATTCCTGCTTGTATTTAAAAGCATGATATTTTTTCTTTTTTGTTTTCTATACAAATCCTTTTAATGTAAAGAATGGTGTTCCCTGCAAAATATTTCATCCAAAATTTCTGATGCAAATATGAAAACCTAAAACCTTTCTTATTTAGCCATTGAAGGTGCCGTGGTGGTGCCCAATCCGTTATTTTAACTTATGATAAGAATCTAAGATTGGATGGTCAAAGTTATTTAAAGAAAAAGTCATTCCAAAGCTTCAAACCCAATTTATGGAGGTTTTTGTCATCAAAACTGGATGTTTAATGATTAAGAAGGTGATGCAAGGGTAAATAAAAAGTCTTTGCAAATAACACAAAGTTATATTTAATCTACATTCCCATGCCTCTTTGTCTGAAGCTCTTTGTGTCAGTTAATTTGAGTATGACTGAGTTTATAAGAAAGAGATTAGAAAAAAAGAGAGTAAAATTTTCACATAAAAAATTGCAGACGTGTTGTTTAATAATGTTTTTCTTCTTTCAGACTGATAGTCCAAACTCTATTGAAGATGAAAACCAAAAGAATTCTTTTTTGGTGAAAGAGGAAGATAAGCCAGCAGAAACTGTGACAAGTGTACCACCATTTGAAAGGAACAAAAACAGCTTTCCAAGTAAAGGTAATTTGTTATTTTTTTCCAAATCAATTTTCTTGCATATTTTTTTGAATGGGCATTCAGCATCATGATAATCATTGTCAAAATTATCATAATTGTTATCGTTGTCACCTCCATCATTGCAATCAGGGGGTCATCCTATCAGTATTCATAGTAAGCTCTTATTTATTCCTAATCACTTATTTATGTTGTTTATAGATGTTTTCTCTTCCTTTACAAATATTCTATGTTAAACCAAAATAAACCATTAAATAGCTGACAAATATTTTCCAGATTAACCCTGCTCTCTATTAAGTCCCTCTCTCTTTTCAGGCCCCCTGTTGACACCATGGAGCAGGGGGTGGGTGGAGCAGGGGGTGGAGTAATGGCTTTAGCAAAATTGTAAAATAATAAGAAATGCATCATCAGTGATGCCCATTTTGATTTGATTATAGCCCCTCTCCCACCTTTTTTAGACCCCACTTTTCTCGACGCTCTGCAGTGCCTGCATTAGAAGCCTGAATATTTGATAAGCCCCCTGGGGATCTAAGCCTTTCTGGCATCTCCCTTTCTACATGCTTGTTGCAGTGATTCATAAAAGGCTAACTTGACTGGTATTTGCCTATCAAAGTGTCATCAAGTGACCTAACCAACCCAACCTTTCATTTTCAATGATGGTATTTCTTTTTGTTTCTCTTTTCTCATTTAGCTTAGTGACTCTTGGTAACATATATTAACTGTCCCCCTTAGTATTTTGATGTGAACCAATTCTGCTTTTCATATGTATCTTATATGGTTGATAGTGAAGAGCTGTATAGGAAAATGATTGTAGAGTAAAATTGAAAAGTTCTTACTTTAATTTATAGTCTTATTGTGTTTGGATTTACCTAGTAATAAATTTTTTCTGTATTCTTTTTTTCTGCCATCTGTGTTAACCTAGTCCGTTGCTAACTTAATCATAAAAATTCCATTCACATAGAGCTATTAAAGGCAAAATGAAATCCGATTCCATCTCCCAAAATGCTCCTAGAGGTTGATGGCAAAAAGCTTTAAAGTGGCCTTTTTGAAAATTTACCATGAAAATATGCCTTTTTGAATATTCAACTTTGGACCACATAACATAAAAGAGCACCATTGAATACTTTTAATTGTGAAAAGTTGGTTGAACATGTTACCAACTGGCAGAGGTAGTTTTAACCCACTGCAATTTGAAGTGATTTGATAGAGGGAAAAACCTGTCCTACCAAGTAGCATAGCAAGGGGGCAAGGGGGCAGCCCCCTAGTGTAAAAAAAATTGGTGTCTTGAATTATTGCAAATCGACAATAAAATTAGTTCCTCAGAGGGGGGTTGATATTTCAGACAAAATTGAAACGTTTTAAAAGACTGCAAGCAAACAAATATAAAAAATACACTGAAATGAAATTTAAGTTAATCTAAAGAGCGTAATTGCAAAATGTTCTCCTTCTTATCAGTTGTAGATTTTGCCAGTTTTGCACATTTAAATGTAATTAATGGTGTTTCTTCATATTGTATGATACAGGGTGATATTTCTAAAAATAGATTTTTCTGACGTCATTACTCTGTCATCTTTGTCTGCTAGAAGCTTAGCTGAGTGGATTATGTTTCTGATATGGAATGGTAGAGAAAAAATAATTCTATTCAGGTTCTAACTTCAACCCCCCCCCCCTCCCCCTCACATAATTTTCATAACTTTACTTTGAACCATAAGAAATCATGTTGACCAGATCCTAGGAACCATGGATTTGGCCCCCCAATCCGTATAATAATCTATGGTTCCTAGGCAAACCAATTATTTGAAGGCCTTTTTATTCAAACTAAAGGTCATTTTAGTGCATGTACAGTCCTGCAAATTGTTATTGTGCAGAAATATGATGTCAGGGTTGCCAGATGCTTGATATGGTTGGCGGCCAAATATTCTACGCTTGTCGGCCAACTTCGGCCAGCCAAACAAAATATACAAAAATTTACATTTTGGCTAATTCCTTTGAGTTATAGTGTAATCAAAATTGGCGTTGTTTGTTACAAAAGCTCTCACTTGCTTTCAATTTCAATTTTCCGTTATCTTTATTTTATTTCTTGCATTTTTGAGATTATTTTAACAGAATGTTTCGTATTTCTTTGTGCAAAAATTGTCGTTTTCTTTGTATTTTTGTTGCTTTCAACATGTGGCCAAAATTCGGCCAACTTTTGCTTTTTCAGCCAAATCAATTTTCGACGGCCAACAGCTTTGTAAAACGGCCAGATTGGAGGTTTTTTGACCGTCAGAACGGCCAAATGGCAACCCTGTATGATGTGTTATCTAATTTATAGTCGAATCTTTCACCTTCTTTCTCATTCAAAGCAAAGGTCTATGTTTATAAAGCATAGATATGAAAATTATATTCGGGTCAAGGGGTTGCATAACACCGTCGGTCCTTGATGGTACCGCGAAATTTAAAGGAAATATCATGATAAACTGATTTTGTTTCCTATTTGCAGTTGCATCAAAACCAACTGCTTTGAAAAAAGAGAGAATGAAGCCATCAGGAAGCGGAAGAAGGCTGAGCTACTCAACCGAGACTGACGAAAGATTGCTGAACTGGGTGAAGAAGTTCCAAGAGAATAGGGTGAACGTGACCCGAGAGATGCTGCAGAAACAAGCACTATTGCTGATACAGCCTGAATGCCCAGAATTCAAGGCATCGAGTGGCTGGGTTGAAAAATTCTTAGTGCGACATGGCATTACTCTCCCTGGCACATGTCGAAGCATAAGTATGCCTTTATCATATTTTCGGCTCTTGTTTCATTTTACTTGAAGGTTTTAATTCTATTTTTAAGTTTCAGATATCTAACATGAAGCAATTTAGAAACACAAAACCTTGGCAACAGTGCGATTCGTTCATTTCCACCAATTTATTCTAATTAATATCATATTATGCGTATTCTTTGGTGACTAAAAATTTTATCCGATGTTTTTACTCTTAGGATTGTCAGCCAAAAGTTACGAAAATATATCGTATCAAGCATCATTATTCTTATCGTTCTGTTTGTTAATAAGTGTTCTTTGCAATGGAAATCGTTTACGAATTTGATTTTTTGCAGACAACGCGATCGCAGAAAAAAACAACAAACTTTTAGATGACCAAACTACAAATGGGACTACTGCTAACCTGGAGCCAGTAATAAGAGTGAGTTGATATTCGCTGCATAATCTGCATATTGGCATAATTATCATAATTACATTGCATTTTATTGTCATAATTTGCTCATGCTGAGTTGCATAATTCGATCTAGGAAGTACTGTAAAATTTAAAAAAAAATAACTTCCCAGCTACAGGTAGTTGAAATGTTTAAATGAGTTTTCAAGGTTTTGAAAATATTTATCAATTCTATCAATAAACACTTTTTCAGAAACCCCATATCACAATAAACCAAATTTAAGCAATGCCTAAGAAAATGTGTATAGAGCCTCGTATTAAATATCAGTTCTTAGGCGTGAATATTTTCAGCCTCGTATTGAAAGTTCAGTGTCCTTAAATCTAAATCTGTTCGCTAGGATAATTTTGTCTGATTTTCCTCAAGGATATGATAGAATCCACTTAATAATTCACGTGCATGAATAAATTATGCATTATCAACCTGGTGGAGAATGGTTTTTATTCTCTGAAAAAGGCATTATTCATAATTGCTTTCCGTTTTTAGATGACCGGGTCTGTTTTTAGTTTCATATCATGTTAATTTGAAAAAAAGCTCAAGACGCTTGTTGGCTGAACCAGAGATGATTGGTAACTGCGAAGCTCCATCTTCGCCTTACAATAAAAAAGAGTATTTTATAGAGTGTTGGTCACCACCTGACGTAAACAAAGATTTTGTAATTGTCTAAAGAGAGCCTTTGATTTCCCTCACTTAATATTTCAATTGTGGTAGCTTTATTATCTGTGGGATGTTGTTAATTTCCATGAATTTTAGAAACGATGCCATTTCCACGTGTGTTATTATTAAATATTTTGAAATTTGTCTTTTAAATCAACTGATTCGAATCAACATTTCTTTTAAGCTAATGGCTTTGCTTAGTAGCAGAATTTATTAGCCAGCCTCGATCTTGTAGGAGCCACCAAATCTGAACGAGATTATGAACAACGTGAATGCAAGCTCGCCAGCAGCTAAAGACGATGATGATGATAATGACGACGATGACGATGATGATCTTGAAGAAAATGACCTCGAGGGGAAGAAAACAACCTCTTCTTCGGAAATAAACCCAGAGAGGCTAAAAGCTTTCAACGTAAGTTAGGCAAACCATTTGTAATTTAAAAATAAATGCGTAAGTGTTTAAGTTTTCAATATTTCTTCAACTTGCGCTTGTTTTGAGCGTGTATCAAACTTTTTATTCTTAGACGCGTTAGATGCCAACAGTCAAACCTAATGCAATTTCGCTAGAGGTTGTTGGATAGTATTCCTTTGTACCTAGCCTTTTAAAGGTTTTCTGTTATTTTTTGCTGAACCAACTAGCACCTGACTTATATACCAACTTTTTGATGCACAGCAAAGTTAAAAAACGACATTATTTTATAAATCAAGTTTTTTAAAAAGTTTTGGTAGAAGGAAATATCTGCAAATTGAAATGATATACTACTTATGAGTTTTTAATCGTATTTCTATATCAATTAAAGACATAGCCTTAGTTTATTTCACTGTGGCTATTTACAGTTATTATGACGTCACCTGCGGCCTCATCTCAGATTTTGCCCCAGACCTCTGTAAAGGTATTGGGTTCTAAAAGCCTGATATTATAGAACTATCCTTTTAAAACATGCTTTTTCAATGAATTTGCCGTCCAATCTCTTTTCTTTATCTTCTTAGAATTCTATCTTTTTACCTGTCAACTCTTTGCAAAACTGTCTGGTTTTTAAAAACTCACCTTCTGCTCCAAAAATTATATATTTCATATAAGATGTCATGAATTTTGCTCTAACGACATTTAATCGTTATTTTGCAAATTTATACCTAGATGTTTGTACGACTGTTCGTTGACGAGAATCTTGATCGGCTGGTGCCAATATCGAAGCAGCCAAAAGAGAAAATCAACGCCATAATTGTGTCTTGTCAGAGACAGTTCCCAGAATTTAGTGACCGAGCAAGGAAGAGAATTCGCACTTATTTGAAGTCATGTCGCAGATCAAGCAGGTTGAAGGAGCCGACAAAACGTACTGCGGAAAGCATGGTAAGGCCATCTTGTTTTTGTGGATCCCCTTTGGGCACTAGAGCACCAAAAGGGGCAGAAAGGGTTACACAGAGATTCCCTCCAAAACACGGCCTTTTTACGTATTAACTAGGTAGGCGATTACCCTTCTAGTCCCAGTGATTTTCTATTGTTTTAAAAAAGAGGTTGTTGTCCTCCTCATTACATAAACAAAGGATTGCTCCTGCAGCTAATTTCCCTTCGAAAAAGCTAAGCTATATTTCTTTTTGAAGTTGCAAACAGTTTGAAGTTTGAAGTTTGAAGTTTCTGTATGGTGTTCATATGTAGAGGAAGTGCCTCTTGTAGTGAACCTGCTGTTGTACGAGCCCTTTACTGTAGTACAGCGATCTATTCATATAGGTCCTGTCAACCCTTAGCTAAGCAGAGATTTGCAGATGCTAAATTGATCAACAAAAATGCAATCTCTTCACAAACGCATTACGGTTGCAGCAATCGATTGACTGACAATATATATACGCCTGTGATCGATCTCCACTGTTATTCATTGTATAACACTAGATGCTACCTGCCTGTGTTTCCTTTGGGTGCTGAGTACATTTTTTGGCATGGTTGATAAGCCGATAAGGTTGGCTCTGTTTTGTCTAAAAACACAATTTGCTTTTCTTCTTCTATTATTTCGTAGTTGCTTCTGATATTTGTAGGCTGTGCTTTGGTGTTCAGCTACAGTGTGTTCTTCTATGTAGCATTCTCCTAACTTAACCAAGTTCTTGGCCATCTGCTATGCTGGCAAACCTACCAAGTCCTTATTCGTCTGAATAAGAACACTAAGCATAAAGATGATGACTTCCCAGCCCTCACTGCCAAGTCTTTTTCATTTTCTGTCCCTCCCTGTATCGTAAATGAAGTCATAGCTTGTTGAATGAGAACTACGTCATTCCATAACAAATCCATTCAACCTTGCATTAGTTCCTATATTCACTTTGTGTTATACGTTTTAAAGCACGTGTTACAATAACAATGTCTCTTCTTACATTTTCTAGTCTACAAACAGCGGCCATATACCTACCAATCAGCTCGGAGAAGTCAACGTAAGTATTTAAATAGTATTTTAGAATATTTCAATATGGACTGCATGGCCTGAAAGAGCATTATCAAGTACCTCTTAATGTTCAAAACCATTCAAATATGTTTGGAAATTGGATGAGTTAGAACCAATGAAAAATTTAATGTTTGTTAGTAGGTTGTTGTTTTGGCATGGTTCATCAACTTCAGAACCGAGACCAGGTAACAGTGATAAAAGGCGAAAAATAAGTCAATTTGTAACAACATGTTAATTTTTTATGTACGCTTCTTAATTCCACGTTCATAAAAAGCAATGAAATAATGTCATTTAAGCAGTTTTCAAGGTTGACCGCAAAAATCGCTCAGGGTGAAACTTTGACCGCCTTCAGCCTTATGTTTCAAGAACCTGCTTCCTCAGATGTTTAAATAAGACTCCCATCTTATCACCAAGAACCTGAGACCTGAAACAGCCTGAAAATTGAAATAGTTTTAAAAATATAGTATAAAAACATAATTTGAAAATTGGAATCTCAAATTATGAGCAATTACGAATTCATCATCCACTAGTCACATTAAATTTGTTTAGGAATTTAAAAAATAGTTTTCCTGCAAAGTCATTTTAAGCCAGTGTTGAAGTAAACATGTTTTCTACTTTGCATGTTTCATTTTATGGATAAAGATATCTGTAACGATTATTTTGTTACAAATTGGCTGAGATATGGTCACATGAGCACAGAATCTTTCTACTATAATTTTTGTTTTACAATCTTTGAGCCAGGCATAAAAACAACAGTAATTCAGTTATTTCTCTTGCTTTATCAATTTAGATGTTTAGCTTACTTTGCATTTTAAGAAGTTTTTGATGGTGCTCTTCCAGGTTTTGTGGCCTAAAGTAAAAAACTTGAACAATATATCTTTTGCGAAATCGCACTTTGAAATCCATTATAACACAAAATCTCGCGTATAATGTGGTCATCAAAAAAATGTGACCGCTGCTGTGGAGGATTGCTGTCTTACCACTGTCCATTGTAATTTTTATAGTTATTGACCCCCTGTAGTTTTTGAGCTAGATTTTGAACGTTTTAGAACGTTGTTTTCCAATCGCAGTTACAATTTTGTGTACTGGTCACGAAATGTCTCCCACAAAACTTGGTTTTACCGTACTTTCAACGTCTCTATTTTCACAGAATATCCTTTCACAAGCATGCTTCAACGAGTCCCAGGAGGTTTCGAAACGCGGGAAATATGACCTAGATGATTCCGTCATTTCAAAAAGCTCCGAGAGACAGTCACTACAGAATCATGTGAGCCACCCACATTTGCACGATAGACATGGTAAATATGGTTACCCACACTTTTTTATCTGTTCTTTTTTAGGCTGGAAGTTGATTTTGTCACTTTTATTCCCACGTTCAATTCCTAATTTCGCAAGTCTTTATATTTCCACTGCCCGTATTGGCTCATTGCAGTCTATGTGGCAGTCGTAACTCATCCATACTATTCTCAACCATGAATGAGTTAACTTAAGACGTTGCCCAGTTGCCCATTTCCCTTTGTAGTATGCTATCACCAACTGTCTACGACGGTGACGGGTATTATCAACAACTATATTTGATGTCGTCTAAACTATTCTATCTATATATTCTCTCAGCCTCTTTATAATCAATACTACAATTAGAAGTAACGATAATATATCATTTTATTAATGTATCATATCATCACCTATCGGTTGATTTAAATTGGGTTTGAGAACGAATTAGTGATACATTGACAGAAGAAAGTTTAGTTTTTTGGGCAACTAATCATGTTCGTTGTTAGCAACTTCCTCCGAGATATTGATAATCCCTGCCGATGGATTCATTTCAGATAGCTATGGTTCATTTCATTTCAGTCAGCATTAACAACAACTCATTTACAATGCCTGCCAAAAGTTTTGGTAAAATGAACTTAATTTTTCATACTGAAACCCCGTATTCCCTTCCGAACAATGTGGTTTTTTGCAAAGTTAAGAAGATCGGTGTGGTCCAGTTATTCGAAAGCTATGATATGTAACTTTGCAACAAATCGTGTTTTTGGAAAAGGGGTACGGTGTCGGTATTTTTACCGGAAACAGGTATCTTTTTCAAAACAAAACAAATCAGCAGGGCGTTCAAAGATCTCTCCCTCTCCCTCTCTTTGGTACCATATCATGAGACTTTGGCGATCCTGCTTTGCCACAATTCTCTATTCTTAGTCATGTGTGTTAGTTATGTCTCCTTGATTGTTGTACCATTTTCTTGGATCCATCCAGCTTGGCTATTCATCCACAGTATTCTCTGCCTTCCCCTGCTTGTCTTCTCCTCTGTCCGTCCAGTAAGTGCTAAGTTATCAAGTCCCTCTTTCCGAAGCACATTCCCAAGAAGCACATCAGTCTAAGAAGCCTTCCATTTACACCTGCTCTTGCAAGAACTTCTTCGTTGCTCGTCTTGTCTGTGCACGGTATTTCCATCATCTTCCTTAAGAACCACATCTCACAGCTTGACAGGCGCTTCTTCAATTCTGCTGATATTGTCCAAGCCTCACTCCCATAGCACAGGACAGGTTTAAAGATCTACCCGTGTTTATTACCTTTATAGTTCTCTGTGTAATATTAATTCTCGTGAATTCTTATCTCTATTTCTTTCACAGGACAAAAACACCTGCCATTTTCATCCACAAGTAGGACCCCACCAGTCAAGCTATCATCAAGTGAAATATCTGCAGTTCGACAGCTGATCACTGGCTACAGGGAGTCGGCCGCGTTCCTTTACAGATCAGCCGATGAACTGGAAAACCTTCTCAGGCAGAGTGAGCAGTATTATGGGCAGCAGCAGCAACAACAACAGTCATAATCTTCAAAGCATGTTACGGTGTTGCCAGGTAACTTAGGTTGAAAGTTCTAGAAAGAGAGTATCGGTAGTTGATTCGATCAAGAAACTATGATCTGTTCCTAAAAGGGTTTGTGATAATTCACTAAATTATGTATTGCCCGCAAACGGGGATGAAGCGGTTGTGCCAGGAACTGGTCAGCAATTATCCGGGTGGGTACTTAAACGCACCACCCATTGTTATCATTGTTAGGTGACTGGTCTTTTCTTTTCTAAAGAAATTTTTCTACGGATCGTGATGGATACAGAACGAATCTGAGGGATAGGTAGTGAAGGCAAATGGTACCAGTAATTTTGTTTCGAAGTAAAAATATATGGAACCGAATTATTGGTCCTCATTACTAAAAGAATCTTAAAGCTGTCGAGTAAAGGAAGTCAAATTTTTGTTTATCAAAAGTGCATGCATTGATTAGGAAAAGAGGCCAAATATGTTTCATGTCGTCAAGAAGAGCATAAGTGCCGTTATTTATCTTCCCCAAGTCCACCATTCTTTGAGTAGCGTTTATTTTGATAACTCTATACCTCTTCGGCATTCCACCTCACTCTTACAATAGCTTCGCAGTTCCTGGTTCCAATCCACTGAACTAGTATGTATTGTAAATTGTTTTCTGATAACTAGTGTCTATTTGAAATCAATAGTTCAAATGAATTCCTTATAGCTAACCTACGATGAGAGATGCTTGTTTCCAGGATTATATATTTGATTCTTTGCTGAAATACAAGGCTGTTCTGCTTTCTGGCGGCACTGCTGAGAAAACGAAATCCGTTTTTAAAGAAAACATTATAATTTGGAAACGTTAGAAACAAAAATACATAGCAATTTTCCATTCAAATTTCCCTTTCACCCCCCTTTCCTCATGATTCTAATCGTTTCAAATACATCCCCCATATTTTTAATGAAAACAATACCTTCCCTTCGTTCATGGAAGTGCTACCTTGACTAGTTACATTAATATAGGCGTTTTTAACGAATATTTCGCTCAACGGATAAAAAAATGCAATTTCCATTCTGTGATTTTTTAATAAGAAATTTCTTTATTTGAAAAGATAATTGCATCACCTCATATTTCACGATGTTGAATATTGTTCAGAACCAATTGTTTGCATGCGTTTGAAAAGATTCCTCTTATTTAAATTTGTGATTGTTGGCTTGGTTTTCAACCGGATCTCATTAAACAATGTTTACGTTGCTCGTCATTTATCATCGTTTAATTTAACTTTTTCTGATGTATTTGACATATTTCAATAATTTATTTCATCATTCTCTAGTGCAAATTCTGAAGATACTGTTAACGTACTCCGTGATTGCGCGAATAACCTCAAATCCATATAACCACCCTCACTAATAACTTTTCTTATTGCTACTTTCTCACGGTCAGCTAATATATGATGTTATAAACCCCCATCTTCCACGATCTTCGCCTACCAGTAATTCCTCTCAACTGTCAAGCAACCGGGGGTTACTGTAGCAATCACGGCATGACGTCGTGGCCTCTCATGCAATTATTGCAAGTTACATGTCATGTAATGAAAAACGTTGTCTGAGAAAATGTATTTAAAAGTATGAAAGGCAGAGGCAGCAGACTCGATTTTATGGCATTCAAATGTGAATACTTGAACTTTTTTGAAAAGCCCAGTTATTCCCCTTCACTTTGAGCAACATAGTATTATTGTTCCTGTCACTTAGTCACCCATTTGCCATAATTGAGGACCTGATTTACGTTTAGCCAAACCTTTTATCAAGCATGGCGTATATTGTCCCTGCAAAAGCAGATTTTTAGATTAAAATAATCGGCACCAATGCCGTTACGATCCTATTTTGTCGATTATAGTGGCCCGAAGGGTGAGTTAGAAAACTTAAAGCATCGATGTTGTCTCTGCCACTTGTCCAGAAGGCCTAAAGGTTTAAGTCGTATGTTAAAGATTGCTATTGTCCATAGCCTATATTATTTATTTATTGTATGATAGTAGAGTTTAGATATAATAATAGTTCATTGCAAACAGTTTCAAAATTACATAGATGTCTATAAATTAAAAGATAGCTTTAAAATCTCATTGTCTTTTTAATTTTAGCACTTGTGTGCGTCAGTTTTTGAAACGTCCAATCCGTATGTGCTGACAGAATGTTTTGAAGATGGTGATGTCATTTTAGACTGTAGTAGCGCTCAAAGGGGTGTTTAAGCCCTCAATGTCCCCAGTAGATTGCCCCCTCTCGGAAGAAAGTCACAAAAATTGTTTTCGAAAGGTTCATTGTTTCTTTTGAAACCTTCTTAGCAATCGGTGCACCCAAAATCCAGCAGGAAAAGTAATTCTCAATAAACAGGTTAGCTACGCGACGTTGCTCACGCAAAGCATTCTGGTAAGCATTTCCATAGTTACAAACAACTTCAACTTTGAAAAAAATTAACTAACGTAGACTCGGATGTTGTTAACGCGAGTCCTTTATCCTAAATGTTATCGAATTATTTTATTCGTTTGCTTGTTACCATGGATTGTTTAAAAAGTGTTATGCAGTGATTAAGAAATGTTGTTTGACCTGTGGAACTATAGTATCGTAATTTGTGGTGTGTTGAAGTGAAATAAAACTTTTTGTTTTCTTTCCGTAAAGATTTACTGATTTTCAGGCTTGCTTTAAGCACGTTTACACAATCTCGTAGTCAGTAGTGTCATATTTAAATTCTGTATCGATTGCCACCTGTTGACACAATAAACAATTACAATCTAAATAAAATCTCCTGTTTGTTTTTTGTTCTCTTGCTCTGATTTCACCCTTTTCTCTCAACTCATTTTCTTTTCTCCTCCGCCTCTCTCACCACTGCCCTACTCCGCAACCCTTTTGGTGCTTACTCGTGGTTTTTCCTTCAAAATTTGATAATAAAACATTGTTATGTCTCACTCACCACTTTGAAGTTCAAGGCGCCAGGGGCCACGCACCAGTCTAAAAGTGGAGGGGCTGAAATGGGTGTGGTCGAAAATTTTTTGAGGTCACGCCCTCTAGAACGCCGGAAAAACCCCTTTTAGAAAATATTTGTTTATTACTACTGAATTTTTATAAACAGTCTGGTTCAGAGAAGATATCACTAACTTTAAAAAATAGATTGAGGGTGATAAAACACCAAGCTTACCAAGTTAGAAAATACATCATATCATTGAACAAGACAAAATACCTAGAAAATGATCAAAAAGATTTCCAGTCAAGAAGAACTGCTACTACATAGGAGTTAACTAAGTTGCGTTAGAGTAAACCTTCCAAAAAATTTCCTAACCTTTTACAGCAAAAAAAGTGAGGGGGGGGGCTATAGCCCAATGGCTGCGCGGTGCCTGCACTTCACATAAGTTCCCCATTCCATTGTAATCCTCATTTTTTTCTGAAAATTGAATGCTGGGGCGAAGGACTTTGCTTCTCAGGAGTGCCAACTAGAATAGCATTGTGATTGTTAGGAGGTGAATAGGATTTATAGAAATTGAAAAATAAATGGCAATTCGCTAATATTTCTCTTTTGGAAGATGTTAAACCTAAGAAAAATGTATAAAACTCTTTTCTAGAAGATTTCAAGGAAAAATCTTGATAAGTTATGTGAGCTTTTGCTCTATTGCATTCCATTCTGTCTAGTTTTGTACTGACAATGTCAGTAATCACAAAACCATACCCCCCCCCCCCCTTCCACCCAGTTTCAAAGTCCCCAAAATTTTCTTAATGCGCATCTCAATTTGCCTGCTACTGCGTAGGCGCAGTTAGACTGTTGCTCGGCGAAGGAGTCAAGTAACACATCACAAAGTTGGAGTGAGAAGAAAAAGCGAAGTTTTATGACGACATAAAGCTCAAAATGGGTGGATCTCATTCACAGTTCACCGAAGAAGAACTAAAAGAATATCAGGTCAGTACTTGTAACTCGTAAGCACATCTTGGTGCCAGTAAAAAATTTATATAGCCTTTTTGCGTGTGATTGTGCCCGTTGACCCGAAAACATCCTTGCTTGCTAAAGTTCCGGTTCTCTAGTCTAACTTCTGCAATTTATATTCAGATTATAGTTGTGTAGGTGGGGATAATTTCTACTCTTGAAGTTAACCCATCGAAACAAAACCAAGTGAAAAATGGCCTATGAATACCATCTTTTACCAGTGATCAAGTTCTTGTTTGGCTCTGCCAATTTCTTCATTGAGATTTTGAATTAACATGAAACATGAAAATTCTACTGTTCCGTTCACAGGAACTCACATTCTTCACCCAGAAAGAGATTTTACAGTAAGTATGAATGGATCATTTTTTCGTAATTCTATTTTTAACCGACATTACACATAGTTGATTGTGTGGTTTGTGATTTCATTTGTTATTGTTTCAGTTCGTTTCAACCTCACTGTCGCTAACATTTTGCGGAACTTTTAGGCGTTTAGGATCCTTAAAACATTGTTTGTTTAATAATAGATTTAGTTATACAAATCAGTTAAAAGTTTCCCCAAGAAAAGATTATTTTATAAAATCTGATATTCATCCAAGTCAAAGTGTTTAGTTTATTTGTAATTTAAAGCACAAATGACTTTGAATAAGCTTAAAAGTAAATCACTGTTTATATTCAGTGCATAAACTAGTGAAATAGATGCCTGGACAGTTCATGAACTTTTGAAGTCCTAGCTAGTACTATCCCAGTCCGCAGTGTATGGCTGATTAATGCAAGAGGTCATTTTGAAATTGTACACCATATTTTCTATAATGTGTAATGAAAACCTCCTTTTTGCATGGTCTATGAGTGATAAAAGGGGATTATATGCAGATAACTTCCTTGAAATGACCGTGCTCATCAGGGCTGTAGTGCTGTCAAAATAACAAGAGGCTCTTGCGCAAAACATTGTGAATAAAATAGCAAAAAAAGAAATTGGCTACTTTTCAGTATTAACAAGGGGGCTTAGCCCCCTTGAGGCCTTCCACCACTACACCCCCTTGTGCACATGTGAAGTCTCATTGAAAACTGCCATACTTCAGGTGATTGCTTAGGCCCTGTGTCATTTTGGTACTAATTGTAGTGTCACACCTCTCAGCACATGGTCACTCATATAAAACCATGCCAAGAGATTATTGGATGTGGATCAGTGTCCGATTAGTACTGTTAATTGCTTTTTCCCCCTTTTTGAGAAAAATTGCTTGAACTTTCAGCTTAATTTTCTCAAATGTCTATGTTAAGGAAAATAACGATGTTTGTCCCTGACCTAATTATAACTTAATTATTAATTATCTTTAAGTATTTTAAATTTGAATGATATTAAGTATTTTCAAGTTAATAATGAAGATTGATTGATAATGAAAATAATCTAAAATTATGGCCACTGATGGCATATATCATAGGCTTTGACACACAAGCTTTTTATATTTAGTTTCCATAATCAATTAGTTGATTGGTAAGACCACCTTAATGTAGGTTGAAATAGGACAAAATTGTTTTTCGTGAAATTTTCTATGATAAAAGTTGTTCAAAGTAAACTACTGAAGGACTATTTCTGGTGAATGAAATGGGCATTTGATTGAGTAGCACCCAACGCATTTAATGACAATGAACACCAGCGAGGATGGCACAGACCCCAAGGGCTAGTGGTTTGAGTCCCTGACATGACTAAGATTCCTGCACAAGCGAGGAGATTTGCCAACTCTCTGTTATTCCAGGCATAGGAATCACAAGGTGTGGTCACATTGAGAGGAAGGACCAGGACACTGCTCAATAAGCATAAGTGTCTCAGTGTCCTACAACTACCTTACGTAGTAAACAATACAGCAATTGAAAGTACTTGATTTTGCCTGCAAAGTCGGGATTATTCCTAGTAAACTATGTCACTATCGTTTTCCATGTTTTCTTAAAGTTGACATCATTCAGTTAGCAGCATTTTTAACCAACTTAGGTGCTTGTCAATCAAAATGTAACTTGATCACATTTTTTGAAAAAGTATCTTTGAATTCATTCATGACCTTACTCTGAGGTCCAAATAAGGCCTACCTCCCATTTATTTGTATCAACAATTTTGATACATCAATTTCTTGTTGCAACCCCCTGTTTTAGAGACAAAAACATTTGACTGAAAATGAGGATGATTTTCAATAACACTTTATCTGATTGTAGACTATGACCCTGTTTGATAAAACCATCCTGTTCATTTTTTTTTGTAATTAGCTATTGCCCCACCCCATTTATTTCAGCCCCCTTTTTGCAACTTCATAAAAGGTTCTTTTCACTCCATGTGACAATCATTTGCTTCCTTTCCATTGTTAACCATTGTCAATCACCTGGGTACCTCCTGGTTAGCAATTCACTTCCTTGTTTGCATTGTATGGCTTTTATTTACAATCTGATTCAAAACATGCCATTGATGTAGGCCATTGAGTCACACAGATATTGTTTTGTGACACCTGGTTCACAAAATATTTAAAGTAGTTCTTTTTTATAAATATTCTTTGTTTCAGAGAAGATTTAAAGAGAATCATTGATTGAAAAGGGCGGTGGGGCTTTAAATTTATGATCACATTTCCAATACTTTTTCAACCTTCAACAGTCTTGTTGTGTCCAGATGTCTTTTCTCAAAGACAAGATCAAATATTTGCTTTCTGCACATGCTATTAGTTATTCAATGAAAGCTACTCTTTTGCCAAATTTTTCGTACATGTGCTTTGCTGTACATGTGCTTTGCTGTATAGAACAGGCTAGCTCTTAGTTGCTAATCATAAAGACCTAAATGTAATGAATTCATGAAACGTTTCAGGGACATAAATGATTTATATGATTTTTTCTTCTAATGAAAAATAAATGTTATTAGTGGTAAAACCCACTTCATCGAACTATCTTAGGGACCTGGGAAAATTAAAAAATCTCACTTTTTGCTGCAAGATTCCATGCTTTGCTTGCTTTTTCCAGGTCGCACTGTCTCCTGAAATTTTCTTCCTCTTTCTCCCTTCTCTTTTAGAAGGGTTATTCTTATAATAGAAATTATTACAAGAACTTTCTTTGTAACTAAAATTTTTGTTACTGTTTACAAATTAACAAAAAACACTAGAAATAATTTTGAAGAAATTTCTCATGATATTTTTTGCCATTAACCGTTTGCCCAGAGCAATGTTTTGCATGTATTTTGTTTATGCATTTCAAAGTATTATTGTGATCTTCCTTTTTTGTGTGAAAAACTCCCTGTTTTCCTTAAAAGAAATTCTAAAATCTCCACGTTTTGAAAATTTTAGGTGGACCTTTCTGAACGGAGGTAATCACCCTCTGTACCCTCTAATACTGCTGCCAATTCTTAAGTCTCCTGCTGGATCTCGAGACTGCTGCTGACTGCTGAATCTTGAAAAGTCACCCCAAATGTGTCCAACCTCCTCTTTTGTTTTATTTTGAATTTTACTGTTTCCTGACTGGAATAATTCTAAACTTTTTATTCAGAATTCTGTATGTTTGCACTTGAAATTTTTTTACAGCTGCCACAAGCGATTTAACAGTTTGGATCCAGATGCTGTTAGGGAGGATAGAAATGCAAAGTTACCAATGCGAAAGATCATGAACCTAGATGAGCTCAAGGTGATTTTTCATCTTTATCATATCTTTTTGTATTTCTTTGCTATATATACAGTCATGTACAGAGCCAAAGCTACTATTGTTCTTGAGGAGAGGGGCTCTACCCCCTCCCCCCCTTTGCTAGAACAATAGCCCCATTCATATAGTGTTGTTGCTTTACACACCTGAAAAACTGGTCCCGCAAGCATTGAGGGGCGAGGAAAATTGTTAAAAATGTAATATGGTTATACCAGCTACCTCCCAAATTCTGAAGAAGCTGTGAAATATGCTATTTATAACAAAATATATAGTTTCTGTAAAACAATATTAAAATGGGGGCCTTATCATAATGTTACAATAATGGCCTGTTATTTCAATTTTACCTTGTTCAAATTATGATTCTTTTAGTTTCAAAATTTCTATCTTTTTGTTTGCTGTCATATCAAGTTAAAAACAAAGTATTGAAGAACCTTCTCTATCTTTGTTCACCAGGTCAATCCATTTCGAGACAGAATATGCAAAGTATTTTCAACTTCAAGGGATGGTGATATGACATTTGAAGATTTCTTAGACATGATGTCTACTTTCAGTGAATCTGTATGTTTTAAAACCTCTGTTTCCTTTGCAACATTTTCTTAGGGTATAAGATATTATGTTCAGGGCTTGGTTTTGAATTTTGAGTCAAATTTTATTGATTTTTTTAATTATCATTTTTACAGGTCAAATAATTTTATCTTCAAAGTAAAAATAACTATGATTTTAGTTGCTGAAATTGGTGATAAGCCATCACTTATCTGTTAACAAAATTGAAGAAAAAAGACAACATATTTGCTTACAATGTCAATTTCAAAGGCTGATCAGTACAAGCAATTCCTTCTAGGCACATTTTTACTTTATAGTTTCAGGGTCAAATTTGGGTAAAAGAAATTTTTTTTCTCTTAAATGTATTATTAGAAACTGATCTGCCTGTTTCTTCTTGTGTGCTTGTTGAATGAAATATTTTTCAAATATTTTTTCAATTTCAAGCAAATGCATCTGAAAATTTTGATTATTTCAGCAGGCTTATTACCAAAAACAACTTCAAAAACAGGAAATTTTGCAAGCTACATGAGAGATTTTGCAAGCTAGTAATAGCCATAACAGCAATACTTTGATAGTTCAGTCAGAACTCTGTTTCTAGAGTCCAATTGTTCAGTGTTCCTTGTTTGATTGTTGAGTACTGGATTATTTTTTCAGGCTCCAAAAAGTTACAAAGTTGAATATGCATTCAGGATTTATGGTAAGTTACATAATTTTGATAATGGAGATGATTGCAACTGGGATGTCTTAATACTTTTTTCTAGTTTATGAAAATTACCATCCTACCAGTGTTTCATAAATTGCTCAATGTCGTATAGATAGAGCTTCACATATTTTGATGTATAAAACAGGGATGTTTCACATTTAATAGGTACATCTGGCAATATTTGTGCTAATCCCAGTTTATTAATCTGTTATGAATTTAGTTGTTTTTGCAAATTTCCTGCCATATGAAGATATTGGCTCTAAAAGTTTCCCCAAAATTGAGTTTATTATTTGATTTGCATTGTTAACTTTAATTTTTCTAACTTCCAAGGGCAATATACCAGTTGTTGTAATAACTGTTGATGCAATTTATTTTTATCAAAAACTGATTGTTTGACAGGTTTTCTGCCATCTCTGAAAATGTTCTTGGAGCTCAGCTTTGTGTAAAAACTCTGCGAATGCTTGGGTTCCAGTATTCTTAGCAGCCCTGGTTATCTTCAATTAAAGTATCTAAAATTTAAAGAGCTCAAATATTACAAAATGGCTCTTTTTGTTGTCAGTTGCCTCATTAAACTATTTCATTACAATGATAAAAAAAGATACCATAGAATTTTTGTCCAAAATGTGAAAATTGAATGTGCAGTAGGACTCTTCTTAGAGTTGGGCATTTGACTATGCGCCATAATTTATTTACCTAACTATTAATGTTTCTTTCTTAACCATCCAAGGAGGCTGCATCTATCTAAGACCATAGCAGTACCACATATATAAGATTTGGTTTCTATGGACTACGATGAGCTGGCTGAACCCCCTGAATCTCTCTTTTTGGTGTTTTTGACCATAATAACAAATTAAAACTTCAAGTTGAAAAATGACCAAGTCATGCAACAGGAATACTTTCCAATCTATAGACTCATCTTGCAGCAAAATAGGTATAGAAAAGGCATGACTTTTAGTTAAGGCAAAATCAGAAAACTGCATGTTTTTAGATAAATATGTTGTTTTATTTACATACATTTTATTTAGTTTCATTATAGGAAGGTGAAAATTTGGGTCACTTCAATGTAAAGAATCCTGCTACAAAAATAAAGTTATAAATATGTCAATTATTTCTCTAGATTTCAATGAAGATGATTATATAGATGAAATGGATTTGAAAATTGTTATCAGACGCTTGTGTGGGGAGCAAAAACTCTCAGATGATAGCATCAACACAATCATAAGAAAGGTAAAATTTATCTCAGTCCTTAATAAAAGGAACAGCCGAGTTTCCTGTAAGTTGAACATAGAGATTTTCAGTCCAGAATAAATGTAATCCTCACTCTTATAAATAGTAGAAAACCCATGACATCCTTATTCCCTCGTCTACCATATTTGAGTCTCATGTAATATGAAAATGCAAGATGGTCATAGCATAAAGAAGGGCACTGAGAACAACAGTGAGGGGCAAGACATTGTTAAGAATATTTTATACCCCTATGTTATAAATCGGTTTCTTTCTATTTTGAGAAATCAATGTCTTGCTTATAGTAATTCTGTTTCCAATTTGAAGATGACTGCAATCTATTCACCCAGTTTTTATGATTTGGGAAATTTCTCAACCCACCTCGTTTATTACAAATTCAAGGGTAATACTTGCTTGTTTGTGACTTGGGCAGTGATTTAAACCCTGATTCTGCATCAATTTTGCAGTATTCTTAAGATATTAGTAAACGTTTTAAATGTGTTGGATTTTTGTGGAGATAAGTATGCGTGCTCTATGAAGAAGGTTCAGAAATGAAGAAATGTAAAAAGGGAAAATTTGCATCAACAACTCAGAACTTGACTGAAGCAGGATTGTTTCTTCAAATGAAAGATACATTGCAAATCATGAAAATAAGAATGGTTTTGGACAAAAAAATGGGAATAGAAAATTTGTTCTTAATATATACATCCTTTCCAGAAGCGATGTTCATTTTTGTACGGTGTTCACTGGGGCTAATCTCACAGAAAGCCGTCCCAACTTTCTCAAGAGCTGTTTGCGCTGCTTAGTAACGAGACCAAGCTGCTACTTTGATAAATATTGACTCTCCAAGGACAGAATTAATCTTTTATCGGAATAGCTTGATACACTCAACTCAGTTGTTTAATTTATGTTGCCTACCAGATGATAAAGCTTATTTTATCCAGTTAAGTTATTGCTTTTCTCTTACTATCAGTTCTTCTTTTTGACTAGAAGCAGATCCTATTTATCTGTTATTTATTATTGTATTGCAGACAATGGAAGAAGCAGACCTTGATGATGACAACAAGCTCTCTTTTCCAGAGTTTGAACATGTTATCTCCAAAGCTCCTGATTTTATGAAGTAAGTAACATAATCTTTAACTAATTCAATTTTCTTTATGACTTTCATACGACATTAACTGATATGTGTCGGTATCTAAATGCCGCCAAAGGCTCTTCAAATAAGGATGCCTTGATTTTCTGGTTTTGTTTTTTAATTTGAAGACACATTGATTGCACAACGAAGGTTAAATATGCTGTAGTTTTGAGATGTTGAGTCGTCGCTGTCTTATTCGTTGAATCAGGGAAGCTGATAGCAAATCATTTTGCCAACTTTTTAACAGCGTACATTCAAATTTAAGAATTTGACCATTGTTCCCAAGCCATCAGGGACCGCGGAAGAGGGAAACTACGGGGGCTCTAGCCCCCCCCCCCCCACAATAATTTCCAAAATTTACTTAAAATCACACTAAAGATCATCCTACTCTTGGGTTTTTGCATGTTTAGTCCCCCCCCCAAAAAACGTTTAACCCCCCTCAATCTGTAATATTTTCCGCGGTCCTTGTAAGCTATTGTTTTCGTCTTGACGAAAATGTTTAAAAGACAGGTGCAAACCCCTCGTGCAGATGTTCTTATAGCCCTAAAAGTTACCACGGCACGGTAATATGTTGCTCGATGTCTGCAGTTGTAAGGCACATTTTGGCATTTATATGCAAGGGAGTCGATTTATTTTAATCGAGATTCTAAGATCTTGCAAATAGCTCTCTTAGTTTCTTACTCTTCTTGCAAATAATTTCGTTGAAAAATGAACGAAAAACTTACCATGAACTTGAAAACAATTAAGTCTCTAAAGGAAAATATGTTTCTTGTGATAGGGAGTTACAAAACGTCAATAACTTGTGCAGCTGTTTATTTACGTTTCTTTGTTGTTTCTAGCTCTTTCAGGATCCGAATGTAAATAGCTGAAGAGACAAAGCTCCATATCCGAATTTGACAGAATTACATATAACTTTGTAAAGCATGTACATTTGCTATGAAGAGCACCCAATAGACTTTTGATTTAGATTTGCATCAAATGTAAAATTTGTAAGCGTTGAGTGTATGGTAACAGAGGCATCCTTTGAATTACTATGTATAAAGAAGTAAAGGAATGTGCTATAGCGATCTGACTAGTTAACTTTCTTTTTACCTTCCTAACAGATAAAAATACACCCACGGCCTTTCAATCCTCGATTTGACCTATTTTGGGTAACCCCATTCTCTTGTTCAAATTCTGTTATTTTTCTTTCATAAAAAGGGATTTTAACTTAGCCCTTTTCCTTTCATTAAGTTGGCCCTGTCAGTCTCTTCATGCTTTGTGGATGACTTCTTGCTTTTATGGCTCTGTAGGTTAGCAGATTTAAGTGGCGAAAATTCGACAAGTGTAAGCGTCTATGCACTTAAATTCTATATTAACCCTTATGATAATATATTCGATAACGTTTCCCATCCAAATCGCATGATGTGTATGGATGTAATTTTTACCATGTCATATTTGCTCTATCAACGAAGACTGTGTCATCAGATACCAGGTATAGAATTTAACCGGGTATAAGAAACCCGGCTCTTCTTATTGCTAATTCTAGTTGTTCATATTGTCAATGTTGAAGAGATTAATATGCCTTTTCAGTAGTAATAGAATCCGTTATTTCGGAATAAGTGAAAGTTAAGAGACTTTAACCCATCATCTAACATGGTGGTAGCTAGGGGATTACATAATTATCATCAAAAGATGACAAGGCTCCGTCCATAATTAGCTAGAGAAGTCTCCTCGTTTTCTTTTGAACACTCTAGGCATTTAATTTTGCTCTCTTAAGCCAATTTCTTAGTTTTCTTTGACAAACCCAATTTCTCTGCAGCCGCATATCTCGAGAGGTCAATGGATGCAGGTGCACCCTTTTCCCAAATAATTTTACGACTTCGACTTACTTAAGAAATTTTGTGATATGAAAAGTTCAAAAACTTCATCTCTGTTTCTTAGTAACTCACAGTTTGCTAACTGATTTTCATTATGTGAACTCTCATTCCACGAAATTAGGTAGAAATATTTTTGGAAGATTCTCGTCCCTTATATCTCTACAAATTTAAAAGAAAATTATAATGCTTTCAATAGGCCTCCTGTATGTACCGCAAAAAAATTAGAATTGTATCGTAAACGCAAAGTAAGACAAGTTTTCTTGGCCTTTACCTCAACATTTTCCTGGGGATCTTGTGAAAGGCCTTTGGGTTCTTGATCAAAACTTGCACCCCTTCAAAAGAATCCTGGTTTCAGTGGGATCATTTTGAAATGTCACCATTATGCCTTGTCGGTCATGTTTTCATTAGTCAAAACAACCCTAAAACTGATATGCCTCAATGTAAAGTGGATTTTCTGTAAGCCGGCTTGTGAAATCTACTATTCAATCTACTATTTCACCGCCTCTTTCAGTGGCTTACAACATATATTTATATATTTTTAGTTTCTTCTGTTAATAGGTTCTCGTAATGAAGTATAGTTTATTTTGTGATGTATTTAGAAGGACGTTAGCTTCTTTGTATTGCTGTTTCAGCTATGATATTTAGATTGATATTTCTACTATTTAATCGGGGTCTAAAAGCTCGCAATTTTTATCATTTGTGGATTATCTGCCCGGCTGTACATTTTAGCCATTTTCTTTCGCACAATGTTATTGAATTTTGCACCAAGGAGCATTTTAACTTTGAAGCAAAAAGGAAATTCTCTTTACCAGGCAAAATGCTTCTTTTTTCGATTGCCATGAAAGAAACTTCATTCCTAAGTTCGGTCCAGTTTCGGCCTAGTTTCGTTCCCGGCTCAGGCAAATCAGTTTTAAATTCGAGTGACTCTATAATCAGCCCTCGCTTCTAGAATTTCTTGTTAACCCAGCCTTTATAATGTGTAGTCAACTATGTAGTAGTGTTTAAAGAGATATCACATCAAAGGTTATTGCATTAGTAGAAACTGCATTTTTGGATTAAAAATATTAATCAACATTAAAGCTCTAGAAGGGTGAAAACTTTCAAAACAAACAAAAGAGGATGAGCATTTTGGTAAAAGGATATAATAACAGTATTTGAGAAGTTTACCCACGTTCCCTCATCGAAAGAAAATCTACATAAAGTCTTGATAATTTCAAGGTGATTAAATGAAGGGAAACACAAAGGGCATTTTTGTTAATTCACTTAAGTTGTTATTTTGCTTTTCTTCACGGTCTCTTGTGACATTCTTCATCACGTTTTTCTCGTGTTGGGCTGGGGAGTCTCTTGGTCTCTAGAGAGTTTGGAGTTCTCATACCTGGGCAAGATGTGACATGGCATTTTTATTTCCTTGGTTGATGCAAGGGTATTTAATGATTCAGCATAGAATGCGCCTCACTTTGCTTAGCGAAGTTTTATTACAAGCTTACTGTTCGTTCACGAGATGGCTGGATGAGAATACATGTCAAATGATGTTTCGCAAGGTATGAGTCCCTCTACTCTACATGTTTAACAGACTGGTTGTTCTACACAAAATGATTTGATGGAGATCCAACAAGGTTACCCTCGCTTGGTATCTTTGCAGTGCAATTCGTATCCAGCACAGGTATGAATTTGAATATTCCTACTTTTTCCTAGAAAAATAGCCCTCTTGTACTCGTGCCCTTTTTGCGTATTCGGTCACGAAATATGATTGCAATTATTTCGGCCTAAACTTTTACTATCGTTTTCTTGTTATCATCTTTAAGGCATTTTTTAAGAATTGAAGAGGAAACTTCTCTAGCTATTTTAAAACATACTGAAGCTTTTCGTCTGACACTTTCAGAGTGTTTTTCTGAGCTAGAGAATATATAGCCTGTTGTGGATCGAAATAGGCCAATTATGTAGAATACGTGACTGTAAATAGGCCAATAGAACACGTGACTGTAAAGTCTGACAATACAGTGCCCCTTAAAAAAATATGACCAATGTAATGTAGTCTAAGGGCGAACACGAACTCCTTCTGTCGTTATAGTAGCCGTTTTTCTCATTTTCATGGACATGGAATCTAAAATCAAACTTTCCGGCAGTTTAACGTCTTCAATTCTGGCGTAACTTGCGAACCTTTTTGTAAATCGCTAACCTTTTTGTAACTTAAGTCGCGTTTCGCGCTTTTCAATTACTGGTACCTTTCCACCTATCACACATTATTAAGTGTAAACGGTATTAGAAGATTATTCATTGGAATGGTAGTGTTAATACCGTACAATAGTTGTGATCTTTAGCTAGTAAAAAATTGAGATTTTTACAGATGTGATTCGAAGCAGGGTCGGAATGGCTCCAAAAATAGGGTCTTGGTTTTTTGGGAAAAGTTTTTGAAGGAAAGCTGTCATGTAAGCCCACGTGCTGCTACTTTAGATTGGCGATAACCAAATGCAGGATTTTACCTTTGGCTTTCATACTAATTGGGGCATGAATGTTGCTGAAAATGCCCTTGTGACTTGACTTCTTTCTCACTTATAAAGGTAAAAACCATAATAAAGGCTTTGAAAGATCCACTGGGCAATCTCTCTCTGGAATAGAGGTAGGCATGAAGGTTAATAACCTTTTATCTGTTGTTCGCAATTTACCTATTGCTTTGAAGCAACCAGAAATAATTGATAGCTTTGTTAGCGGTTGTCTTTTTCTGTAGCATCATCCAGAATTTGGTGATAAATCAGTTTTGGTATCATTCCCGGGTTTGGCCAAGCTTAATGGTGACTTTTATCGGGTTTATCGTCACCAAAAAGAAGCCATTTATACCCCCAGTTGATTGCTGTACCCTCGTTTTAGTTTTGATGGAGTTACAATCAGTGGCGTAAGTTTTTTTGACCACGCCCTTGAGACACTCGCAAATGCGGGGAAACGCCCTTTTTGCAAAATTTTCCCCCATTATTTGATTAGTGTTAGCTACGGTAAATAGCAAAGTATTTTACAATTGTTATTGATACAAGCATACAGTATACTGTACCCCCCCAATGAGTTTTACATCATTTTTGGACAAATCTCGAGGATCATATTTTAGAAAAGTGGGGGGGGGTCCGGACCCCCATATTCCCTCCCTTGGGTACGCCACTGGTTACAATGGTAGTCTGCTCGATCTGATTCTTTAATTTTCGGATGCTCATCCAAGGGGATAGGAAAGCATTTATTTATAGAAGGGGATTTTTCCTCTTTGAACTACACAAAGACACATTCTCCTCTGACTATCCTACTTTGTTTCTTTGTTGATGAAGATAAATTGAACAAAAAACTAGTAGACCTATCCTTATGTTGTTATATTGTTATTGTTTTCTTCCATTTTATGACACATGTTTTGTCGATGTTAGAGCTTTCGATGACTACATTGTACAGCACTTGTGAAAAGTTTGTGCAAAAATTGAGTGTGAAGGAGACCAGATCTAAGTTTACCTAGTAAGATAGTGAGGGGAGGACGGTTTCTGACGGTCCTTCTGCGTACAAGGAGTTGAGTAACTCATAAGTAACTTTTTGCTGTAAACTCTGGAATTGCAAGCAACTTTGAGGGCTAGTCCTGAATGTTTTTATCAAACGCAAGGCTTTTCAATAATCAAATTTTTTGTGTGAGATCTCTTGATTCGACACTGCCTATACACTTGGCCCTTGGGGGTGGCAAGACCTGTCTCTGGATTTTCTGCTGAAATACACAACTTGAAACGACTGTTTATTAACATAGGGTTACCGGATTACGCTAAAATAAAGGAAGGTTGCATGTATTTAGGGCGGCGGAGATTAACCGAAGTATAAATTCGAGCTAATCAACCTAGAAGCCTTGAATCAACGTGGTTTGAATCAACACAGTTTTTCAAATTCTAGTGACTGATAATCAAGCATTAATTTCGCGTTATTTCCTATATCATGTTTTCAAGGTCATTATATCGTAGACACACCAAGTAAGACAAGAAAGGGGCCAAAGTTACATAAGAAAAGAGACATAGTACGACAAAAATGACACACCTTGAAATTTATTACATTACTTTTGAATTCACATTGAAAATACTTATTTTGATCATTTTTACTACGACTTATCACTTTGGCAAGGTGCTCACATTTTATCTTGGTTAAAAAATTTTTTTCAACTGTAACAATAAAATATAGTTATTTTGTCCAATTTGACACTTAAAATTCATCTTAAACTGTAGTTAATAACCTGGACAATGGACATTGACATACTGGAACTTGAATTCTAAATGGATGTTCCTATGTTGGAATTATATTCAAAGGATGAACGGTAACCATGTAAAGGCCCCCAGTAAGTTGATATACCGACTATCCAGGGAAAAGCCTGCAAACAGGGTGTCATTTTCACCTTAAACGAAAATATCATGTTTTCTTAAGTTGGTTCCAGTTTTATTTTCTGGCAGGCACATCCCCGTCATTTTTCACCAAGGTTAACCCCCCCCCCAGGCCATCTGTAAAGCTTAACTGGCTAAGACCAACGACTCTGTGTACCTTTGATTCATAAAATTGCTAGAGTTGGGTAGAATAAACCTTCTTCCATGGCGTCCAAAGGGCATGGGTTTAAGATAAGTAGGTGCAAACATGCGGAATTTAGGTTTCTAAAAAATCGTTGGATCTCTGCTGATGTCTGAAACTACCGTCCCTGCCAAAAGTCCTATGAGTTTCCTTTTGGTTTTGAAAAGACTGACAGCATGCTCCTCCCCCAAATGTTGCTTGTAGAGGTGAATATCAGAACTATGCAGGCACCGCATATCGTTGAGAAAAGTAGGGGGTCTAAAAAAGTGGGGAGGGGCGCTAAAACCGAATAAAAAGAGGCTTTTCTGATGGTTCTTTTCTTAATATTATACATTTTTGGGCTAAAGCCCCCCAGCCCCCCCCCCGCTTCGCGGTGCCTGCAATGTGATATAATTCAATTGGACAGCACTAAAACTTTTGAGTTACAATAGAATCATTGTTCAGAGGGCATGCTATAGGCAATGTAAAAACTTAGTAGACTTTTGGCAGGAGTAGTTGCTATTATAAAATAGAAAAGAGAAAACAGTTTTGCACAAGGCATTGAAGGGGAAACACGCTGTGGAGACGAAAAATGTATCTGTGCACAAGGTCAATGTTTGTCTTGATTTCTTCATCAATGACTGAGTTGTCATGGATATCCAGTTTGCTTCCTGCAAAAGAGGCAAAAAGAATTTTTAAAAAATCTTGCATTTAGTGTAGAAATATATATAGTTTTTGATTACATCAATTGGTTTTGATCATAATTGGGTTTTTTAGAACCACATAACAGAAAGAATGAAAATTAAAAAACATCTGCGGGGCCCTTGTTCTTTACAATTTCTATCTTTTTCTTAGGTGTGGGACCCCTTTTGGCTACTAAAAGTGCTGGACCTTGGGCCATAGCCCCCTGGAACCCCCTTAAAACCGCCAATGTGCATATATAGCAGTGTGTTGATGTCTCTAAGTGCCATGTCCTGGCACCATTAAGGACTTCAGACTGGAATGGAAAAGACTTTTAAGACTGATCACATGAGCATCGTTCAGAAGGAGAAAGGGGTATGGGTCAAAGGGGCCCCCGTTGATGGGCCAAAAGCAGGCCGTTGCTAGCTATGGTGCCCAAGGGGGGTTTCCAGGTCCTATTTCCAGACAAAGTGGATGAGCCACCCTCTGTTTTCTGACAAGTGTGAAAATTTGCCAACTTAGCTCCAATAGATGGCAAAAACAGCAAGCTGGCCCAGTTGAGGGTGCCAAAGAGACTAATTGAGTCACCTTGAATATAATATTAAATTGGTGGTAAATCATTGACGAATCAATATGTCAGAGAGCATGGATTCTTGCTATCTAATATAGAATTTGCTCCTGTGCAGTTTGTGCCTAGTATATTACTAATAATATATTATCCATAATTGACCTACAATAGAACTACAATATGTTGTAAAGATTTAGTGTATGATTACCATTTTGGAGATGTTTGGTGCGAGACTTTAGGTAGCTGGAATTGTTGACCCTTTACTATTGATCCTGAGTGATCTTTGTATTGCTCTCTGTGATCTTCAGCTGCCTAGGAAAAAGCATGTAAACTTTTGCATATCATTTAATATAAAAACTTGAAAAGGGAATAAAAGGGTATCAAAGCTATATAAAAATAGAATTAAATGCTTAGGAATTTTAAATTTACACTTTGAAATTTGTTGTGTTGTTAATGTTAAGAGTTATAACTGAAAGGATTCTGCACAGCCAATATATGCAAAAGCATGCATATTATGTGTACATAACCAATATGTTGCCAATGATTTAGAATGTCAAAAAATTGGTTTTCGTATTGCTTCAGACGTTGTGGAAATCAAGGACCGAGATACAACTTCTTGTTTGGGGGGGGGGGGCAGCCCTGATAAATCAAATGTTCCTGATAAATCAATGTAAAAACCACCATATTTCATGAAATAAAAGTATTTTACTTATACAACTTAGGTTTTCTTGGTGGGGCCAAAGCCCCCTGGTATCTTGGTCCTTGGTGGAAATGCTTGATGTTTTTACTTTTATTTATAGTCCTTCATGGGTTTTGTGAAATAAAACACTAAAATTGTTTTAATACTCTTTCTGGTGGCTAATTCATGCTGTTCCAAATCAACAAAAACATTTTACATTCAAGAAAAGCTGTAAATATTTGGGCAAGAAAATTTAAAAGAATTGTTCATGTAATATAAACAAAGTTATAGTCAGGAACAAAGCAAAACAACGATGAGAAATCAATGTTTTGTGTTATGATTTTACAATAAATTAAATTTAAAGTATACTTATTTAATTTATCTAAAAATCATATTACCCTGGTTTCTCATTGTCGTTTTGCTTTGTTCCTGGATATTACCTTGCTCATATCATTACTCATTGCAATGCAAGATTCACAGAATCCTTACATATTTTTCATGTAATCTTGCTTTATAAGCAATTAACAAAAGACAAAAATTAAATTACCATTTTAAAGTCCTTGATATGTTTTTGATTGCTGCTCTCATTTAACTCATTCACTCCCATAGCGACTATAGTCGTCATCCCCTGCTAACAATTTGCAAACAATAGCGCCTGTAGTCGTCACGCATTTTCTTCAGTAGTATTACAATAGCGACTACAGTCGTCATTGAAAAACAATGGTATTTTTACGAAAACCGTATTTGATTGGCCAATTCAAACTTTATAGTCAGTTAGGCACATGTTGACGCATTGTTTTAAAACAATAAAAACAATAGGTGCCCATACCAAAAAAACTTTAAAAACGTGTTCAAAGGTTTGACGGTTGACTTTTGCGTTCGCTGCCATACTTGCCTCGATCAAACTTTCTAGAAACGAAGTATGGCAAACTATTTTTCATCCTCTGATAGCGACGAAGAACCATTTTATGGCTTCTTAGATGAAGAACTGAATTTCGAACTGGTGGAGAGACGGAGGGGCGTTGATGTCGAAGAAGAGAGCGATATAGACATCGATGGTTCATCAGCTGATTCGCTAGGCCTAAGCGACACGGAAGATAGTGAGAGGGGAGAGCCCGATGAGGAAATCATCACAGAAGAGGGCAATTGGACAAAGAATTTGAAAGACTTCGACAATTTTGTTGATTTTACTTCACCAGTTGGTCCAACAAAATCTCTGGGTGAAGATGCAAGTGAAATTGACTTTTTTGAACTTCTCTTTCCGAAGGAACTGTACGCCCACATTAGCACTGAGACGAACAAGTATGCGGCGAAGGTGAAGGATCCGGTTCGGATAATCCGATTAACCTCGTGTCATACACGTCAAGGAGTTTTTTTGACTACATCAACGAATCACAGGTCGCCTAGGGTCAGGGAACGCTCTCCTAGAAACATGACATCAAGCAAAACATGGTAGCTCTCCGGATTGTTCATGTCCGCCCAAGTATGCTCTCCACAAACGCCATCCTCCATTGGTTCCAGACAACGATTGGTATCCAACAACTGTCGAAGAAATCAAACTTTATCTGGGAATCAGAGTTTATATGAGTATTTTGAACTTTCCGTCATTTGCGCAATATTGGAGCAAAGATTCAGTATTTGGAAATTCTTTTATTTCAAATCTGATGTCGAGGAATAGATTCCAAAAAATTAACGAATATTTTCATGTTGCTGATCGGACAACAATGCCTCCCAAAAGTTCGCCACACTTTGATAAACTCTTTTTAGTGAGACCTATCCTTGATGCTGTTCGTAAAAATTGCTTGAAAGCATATAACCCTCATCAATGTTTTGCTATTGATGAGGCCATGATAAAGTTTAGAGGGCGTTCCAGCTTGAAGCAGTATTTGCCTGCCAAAGCAACGAAATACGGCATCAAAGTGTGGATGAGGGCAGACTCACTGAATGGGTTCTGTAACGAATTTTTTGTTTACACAGGAAAACCCACAGGCAAAGAGCCAGAGAAAAATCTAGGTCAAAAAGTGGTGAAGCAGCTGACTGAAAATATTGAAAACAAGGGACACCACGGTTACACCGATAACTATTTCACCACTGTTGCGGGTGTAGAGGAACGTTTCGAAAAAGGAGTTTACTTGTGTGGCACGATCAAGTCTAATGCCAAAGGACTCCCACAAGAAATAAAAGGAAAGAAAATATGCAAGGAAGCTGGATCTTACATCCAGTTTCAGAAAGGGGGATCGGCTTTGTCAGCCGTGGCATGGCGAGAGAAAAAGTCTCGAAAGCCAGTGAGGATTCTCTCGGCCAACGTCAACCCGTCTGCCGAAATTTCATCTGTTGCTCGAAAGCAGAGGGATGGAACAAGAGTTCCAGTTATGTGTCCAATCCAAGTTTCAAACTACAACAAATTTATGAATGCTGTAGATCGCAATGACCAGATAAGGACACAGTATATGACCTATCGTCGCTGCAACCGTTGGTGGACATATATTTTCTGGTTCCTATTTGATTTAAGTGTGGCAAATTCATTTATCCTTTTTAAAGAATCGCCAAACCACAAAACGAAAAACAAGTCTGGGAAAGATGAAGGCAAAACACAATTGAAATTTAGAATGGCTCTAACAAAGCAGCTTATTGGCCAGAAGATTTCGAGAAAAAGGAAGCGTGGGTCAGCCAGCCTTGGTGGAGAGGTGGCAGCCACTGGGCATTGGCCTAAATTTTTGAAGGACAAAAAAGGTCGTTGTAGAAACTGCCATAAAAAGGGAATTCGCCGTGAACCTAGATACATTTGTGGAGCATGTACAGCATTGGCAAAAAACAACGAAAGGATCCATTTGTGTCCAGAATGCTTCGAAGAATACCATACAATGACAATGCCAAACATCTAGGTTGGTAAAGTTTAAAATACGAGAGACGCATTATTTTTTACATTGTTTTAAATTAGATAAGCCGTTTTTTCAATGTATGTAGAGTAACTTTTATATTAAATATTTTTTTGTTCGAAGCCATCGTAAAAAGTTATTTGAGAAAAACTTTGGTGCACTTTCTTTTCTGATTTCTGCCATTTTGCTTTGGGACAGAAGCGATTGTAAACAAATTCGTAGCCTGGGATCGAAGGCCATTTGGCGCGTAAACTTTACGGTAGTGAATGAGTTAATAATCTGTATCTTTCAGGGGCCTCCCATCTCCTGTGAGTTCTTGTGGTAGTCCCAATGACTAATGACGGTTCATGTTGATAGTATGTCGGGAAGGGAATATGAACGTCTCCGCCCCTGCCTAACCTTTCTTTGCTGTTTGACAGTTCTCCGTGTCGATAGCTGCTATAAGAATAACTCGTTGAGTTGCCATAGGTTTCCCCAAATGAATATCTCTCTCCAGGGCAATGCCCGGTGTAGCTAAAGAAAAGGGACAATTATCAGATAAAAAGGCCTAAATGTAAGGAAGCAGTAGTGATAGTTGCAAATCAACGAAACGTATACTTGATTAACCGCCATATTTTTAATTAAATTAGCTTGTGCTTCAGATCACTCTCTTACCCAGGAAAATGACGTGGATTCTCGTATATCCCCAATCTATTTGCAACGAGCGGAAGCTTCTCCATCTTCTTTTCCCATCAAGAACGAAAATGCTGTTGTGTATACAAAATTCCAACTGTTTCCATGGAAATGAAATGAAAAACAGGATTATTATCGTTGTTGTTGTAGACTTTTTTGGGCATTCGATGAGAAAACTTACACCCATACCCCTTTTCAACATTGAATCAAGGCTTTAAAGTTTTTAATCAATGTACATAGTTTAGCAAGGGGCAGGACAGTCACTAAAGAGGGCGTGACACCCCCTCTAAAAACGTTTGCCCTGCGAAAAAAGTCTTTGCCCTGCCAAAAGTTGAAGGAGCCACAAAGGAATACACCCCCCTCACGAAAGTATCTGGACAGTTCGAAGATCGATTGTGCTTTCAGGCAAAAACAAATTTAGACATCTTAACCTAGTGATAATAATTTCTTGAAAAACCCTTCTAAAAAAAACAAGACATTAAAATGTTGCAAACCTCTGCGCTTTTTGTACGGTGGCCCACAGGTGCCACGGCAAAACTTTCTTTTTTCACGGCAAAACTTTCTTTCTCGTGGCAAAACTTTCTTTCTCACGGCAAAACTTTCTTTACGCGATGTTGTGTACGTGATACTTGGATCTAATCAATGCTTTAGACGTTTTAAACTTCGCAGATTTGCGAATACCTACATCTTCTCTTGATAATTCTTGCAGAAAGACAGCCCAGAAATGGTCTAAATCTTATCTAGGTTGGGCTAGGCTAGGCCTATATGCCTATCTCAACGTAACAGTACCGCATGCAAGGTCTTTGATTCCTTTGTTTTGAAAGCAGTGAAAAAGATCAATTCGTTCAAAATTGGCGTGCACATAAAATTCATGCAAAAAATCTCGTACGTGCACTTGGCACGCTCGATTGTGGCTTGTAAAAAAACCTATAAATTGGGTATTGTGTTTGATATCATATCATATCGTATTACTCACAGGGTGAGTTGATGGCTAGGTACTTAATTTTTCGAATAATAGTAATAACAATGAATAAAGAACTGAAATAATAAGCATGGGCATAATATAAGGGGAGAAAAAAAATCGAAGTGGTGGCCCAACAAACAACATCCATTTGTTTATGAAAATTTTGACTGACTGACTCATGGTAGATTTCTGCCTGATTATCGCTTTTTGGATACTTTTCAATGTTGGGAAACTACAGTTGCCGCTACAGCCCCCTTATCTCCCCAGACCCTTGTCTTCTACGCCTATGTTAGAAAAGCAAAGGGAACAAAGCAATACGATGACGAGAATCCAATGTAACGAGATAAAATTTTTAAAATAAATTAAATTTAAGAAATAAATTAAATTCAAAGAAAGTTTTGCCGCGAGAAAGAAAGTTTTGCCGTTAGAAGTAAAGTTTTGCTGTGAGAAATAAAGTTTTGTCGTGAAAAAAGAAAGTTTTGCCGTGAGAAAAGAGAGTTTTGCCGTGAGAAAGTAAGTTTTGCCGTGAGAAAGAAAGTTTTGCCGTGAGAAAGAAAGTTTTGCCGTGGCACCTGTGGGCCACAGTATTTTTGTCCGTTATAATATTTTGTTAAAATGAGAGGCCTTTGCGCTACAAGCCTTACTCAAATCAACAGGCGTTCCTCCGGCCCCCCGGTGGCGTGGGCCCTGTTACCGCTGCAAGTCTTACTGAAATCGGTCGGTACGAGGATACATTTACAATTCTTTATAATTTTTCTGGCAATATTTATCGACAGCTTTTGAAAGTTCAATTGTTTGTGAACATTTAATGCAATTTTGCATAACGACGCAAACCAGTTTTGACGCAAATTTTGATAGGGTGGAACGTTCGGCCATTGGCGTCGCGAGAGCTCTTGCTTTTTTTGACCGTGACAAATTTTTATATCAATAAGGTTTATTTTTATCTACGAATAAACGAATTAAAGGCCAACAGGCTTCAAGAAAAAACTCGAAGAAATTGATAAGAACATTTTCATGAAAACTACCTTTGAATTTTGCAAACAAATTTCTCTAACAACAGATTCTCAACTAAACTCGAACTGTCCGGATACTTTCGTGAGGGACCGGGAGTGTACTATATGGGGTTTTGAAGCTGTATTATTGTAACAGAATGGCTTTGAAAAAAGCAAACATTTAGTAAACTAAAGCTTTTCGTCTGACACTCTTCAGAGTTTAAAACGCCAGAACATAGATCGAAAACTCTACGCTAGGAAATATATAATATATATACCAATATATATATAACAGAATGATACAATATATTGTTTTTATTTTAGGACATCATATTTTTTTCTGTTAATCTATCTTTGATAATTTGCTTTAAACCACTTTAAACCATTTTTACAAGATCATCACTGACAATTCCTATTTCGAACTGAAGATAATCAGAAAATTGTGCAACTCTAAAGTTGATGTACTTTTTTGAAAGAATTCGACCAGGTTCGCAATAAAATCAAATTTTCGAGATGCTAAAAAATTGGAAGAAAAAAATTATTAAAATCAAACAATAACTTTGTATATTTAATTGTTAAATATGATAAAGAAGTTATGTTCAAAACCTAACAATAATATTTAACTTTCAAATGTGCAAAGTTCATTATTTATATATTACTTTTTGGTTATAATTCATCGACGTACAACACACTAAATTACGAGTGACAAAAACTATTGATTGATAAGCACTAATCGTCAATTTATAATTAAACATGGATCTACCATTCTACAATTCAAAACCGAAGGTTGCTTGTTTGATTATCAATTATTAGGCATTCAATAGCTTAGGTTCACGAAACGACGTAAGGTTTCAGTCCGGTTTCAACCTGGCTTTAATCCGGTTTCAGTCTGGTTTCAATCCGGTTTCAATCAGATTTCAGTCCGGGTTCAGTCTGGCCCAAAATGGGTAAAACACGAAAAAACAAATGAACAGATATATTATCAAGCTTTTCTCACCTGAAATATTATTCAAATTGATGGCGATTTAGTAAAGAAACGGATTCAAACTGCCACTGTACTCACTCCACAGTTTCAGCATCAAAGACAGTGCCAAACTCGAGTGTTTGTAGCAAAATATCTCTAAGAATTCTGAAAGAAATTAGGAGAAACTTCACAGAATGCTATGAAATAATGTATCAAATATGCCTTTTTTGGCATCCTGAAATTTTGAATTTCTGGCGTAAAGTTCCGGACCTGATTCCCATTGAAGCCTCATGAAAGGCTGAAAACCTGTGCTTGTAACCAAAAATCTTTTAAAATTCTGAACGAAATTAGAAAAAAATTGAAATTTTCTGCCAAAATTACCCAACTCTGGCGTTGCATCCGGTATTCAATTCTACATTCCAATATTACCCAACTCTTGTGTGGCTCTTTTCTACAACTGTAAGAGTGCCAATTGCTAGCACGAGTGCAAAATTATGGTCAACTATGCAAATTTAAAAATATCATAGTTATGATTTATGTGTAATGGCCCACAAAATGGATATTAACTTTTTTCATAGCAACAAAAAGATTTGGCAAAATTTTTCATAGGCTATCAAAATATCATATTCCCCCATACATAGTAAATACTTAATGGCCACACCCTTAGATCTTGCCGCTTTGTGCGTTGTCTTGAAGGAGTGTTTCTCACTGTGAAAGTCAACTTCCGAATATCTTCAAAAGTAAGATATGGAGCTGATATCTGCTGTATCACCCATTCATGACCTAACGACCTTATCGATGCGATGAAGGTTTTCAAAAGTTCTTCAACAACAGGGCCTCCGACGGAGGGGGGCCGGGGGCCTTGGCCTCCTACTTTTTGCAAAACAATAGAGCTTTTCTCAAAATCTTTTGTTATGGGTGTTAAATTTTCCCTTGGCCCCCCTCACTTTTCAACATGTGTCGGAGCCCATGAACAATGCCCATAGGTTTGACCTGAAGATGAGTCTGAAGTCAGTGGCGGTGCTAGAAAAATTTCATAGGCGGATGTCAAGTGGAAAGTTGCCGTATAGGAGATTTTTCAGTCAAATATAATGAAGATACACTCTGATGTCGAAAAAAGAAGTGACCTTCAGTTTCTCTTCTGTTAATGTAAATAAACATTCTGAATTTTTCATTTATTTTGAAGATCGGTTCATTTTTTAAAGCCCTCTGTTTATCCGCAACGTTAAAGTACTTATCTGAATAATATCTTAATAATAGCAGTTAAAAGCAACATCATAATAAAAAAATATATATTGGCTTGGATACTTTCGTTTGACAACAAAATGATCTCTGTGACGAAATAGCAAATAGACACACAGGTACGCAAGGCCAGTCATAAAAAGGGTATTTGAAAAGGCTTTCCTTTATGAAAATTCTTTGAGATCACAAAAGTTTCTAGTATCACAGAAAAAAGGAGGCTAAGTTTTTGCAAGCTTGCAGATAATTGCGACAGGAGCAATAATCAATCACACATTACTTAATACCTGAGGTAACACCATGGTTGCCGCCAATGGTGGGATAATTTTCGAATTTTGATTCTTCCAGTTCGCTGGAAAATGTACTCATTGAAGCCATTTTTACTACCTTACAATACAACCTTATGTTTAGAATTAATATACACAGGTGGAACGCTATTTGATGGTTTTAATCGATTTTTCGGTAATCATTCTCGAAATTCGTGCACCCTACCCTGAAGCAATGTAATGTGGAGTTTTGTTCCCATCCCACTGGTTTCAGTTTGCCAATCAACAGTCTGTCACATTAATGTGCCGAAGAGTGGAGAGGATCAAATTGAAATGAAAAAAAAATTAAACATACCAGCGACTATCATTGATTTTTTATTCATCCCTACTGTCGAGTAAGCACCAGAAATGCCAAATCTGCCGAGTTGAGAACCGATTCGTAACTATTGGGGGTGTCCCCCCTACAACCCTTTAAGCACCACCTTTGCGTGAACTGTAACTATTCAAGCGGAAATTTACTGGCCTTTCCTCGTCATGATACTGAGTGAGCTTGAGGAGCGTTTTTCAAGTGAGGCATGCGAGAAAATGTCACTGTCACAAGTTGAACCTATTGTCAAGCATTACAAACTGTACAGTGACAAATCGGGCGGCAGTCTCATCTTTTTGCCAAATCCAGTGGATGGGCCAACTTCTGACTGATGTGGAGAATTGAAAGAGAGAGCCAAACGTTGCGTCTGCTTTCTTGCCTTCATTGCTTGAAGCATTCAGCCATACTGATCTGCACAACTTGTATGCAGACTTGTTTCAAGCGTAAAGGAATGAGCCTGTTGCTTCTTGTGAAAGAACACAAAGTAAAGTGATAATTGTAAAAAAAATTTGAACATTAAATTTATTTGCATCTCGACGAGATAACTGACAAAATTATTTCGATAAAGTACATCGACTTTAGACTTGTACATTTTTTAATTATTTTCGATTCGAAAAAGGGAATGCCATTTTCTAAATGATTTGTTAAAAATTTTGATTTAAGGACCGTTGTTGGATATTGCCATTATCTATAATCTATTTATTTACCATAAGTTTTTGCTGTAGCACTTCAGCAAATAATGTAACATAAACTCATTTGTTTTGATTTATTTTGAAAAAAATTTCCACCGACAGCTAAAATTGCAAAAATTGAAAAACCAAACGTAAATAATTGGCTTGTTTCGTTAAAGAAAGATGAGTTTTTGAGTGATGAGAAAGATGGGATTTTGTTTGGTTTAGGTGGTCATTAAAATTATTTCGTTTTTGTATATTATTTGTGAAATGGGCAGGTCTTACTTATCACTGAGAGAATAGTCTAGAGACAGCTTCCACAAAAAGAATGTTAATTTTAGTCAGCAATTTTGTTATTAATGTGCAGAAAATTGAAATAGTTTCTTATTCCGAAGGCTATTGTATGTAAATTGTATTATTGATGAAAAATTCCATTAAATAGCTCTATTTCTTAACAGTTTTCTAATATTCTATCATGACTTCACGCAAGAAACGTGTTTTTTCAAAAAATAAAAGAAAAAAGGTTGAAGATAAGAATAGTGCGATAAATCCTTTCATTGCTTGATTTCTCAAAGAAAAGGCGAGGTATATAGTGCGTCATAAAGTAATGAATTCCATTTTGAAACTGGAATTAATCAATCGTAATAAAAGCATGCCTTAAAAATGGTAAAATGTTTTAAACGATTGCAAAAAATGACTGCAAAAAATGTTCTGAGATATATTTTAAGGGGCGTGGTTGCAAAAACATTTTAAGAGGGCCGGCCATAGGAACGATTTGAGGTAACGGAAGAGTGTTTTTGCCTTCCCTGGAGCAAAAAACGGTCTTATGCGAGAAAAGTGCAGATTTATTCACTAACTTGATCACAAATTACATGGGCGTGTATGTTTTTCCAAACCTTAATCTTAACTCAAAGAAGTTTTATGGTTTGATTAGGCTAATCTGAAAATTTGCTCAGATCTAGTGATTTCAAGATTGCCGCTATATTGTTAATGACTTGGTCGCTTAAGTTTTTTCCATATCACAAATTAGGCTGAAAATGAAACTTTAAGCAGTGATTCATAAAACGACGAATAACAAAAGTCCTAGAACTGACCCTTGTGGAACACCAGTTAATATATGCTGATTTTGAGCCAATTTTACAGCCCTGTTTATTGTTCGGTATAGGGTTGTGATAATGTGCTTTTCCTAGATAACTTAGCTATATATCACTTGGGACTTAATTAAAATTAGCCACGAGTCATTTCAAAATTACGAAAATCAGCAATAGTTTCACCATGCTTATGTAAGAAACTTAATGTGGTTACAGTATAATAGTTCTTTGTGTTACTTTTCTCTAATCTTCCAATTACACAGAGCATATAGCATGTATCTAAATTAGTCGATGATAAGTAGGAATTTATTATCAAGTGCAAAGCACGCAAACCGGTTGCTCGCACTAAACAAGAGAATTATGTGGCACCAGCAGGCTCTTTTTTAAACATACTAACTAGGGGGTAATTGCCCCTGCCTGCAGCCCCAGGGACATTCAATTGTTTCAAGCAAAAGCCTATTGTCCTTCTCTTTATATAAACAAAGGTTTGTCCCCGCAGCTTATTTCCCTTTGAATCAAAGACCTAGGTGCAACTTGTTGTTTGGGGAGGGGCCAGCCCCGGCAAATACGTGAAAAACAGCCCTTTTTACAAAACAAAAGTAATTTTATTTTACTATTAAAGTTTTTTGAGGGGGCCCCCATCCCCCAATATCGAGGTGGGGGGCATCAACCCAATATCGAGGTCCTTGCTTTGAATAGGCTATGGGCACGAGATAACTTGCCAAATATGTTTTTGTCTAAAGCAAAATATCATAAATTGAATAAGGCTCAGATTTGAAGAAAATAGAGAATAAATTATGAAACATTAAAAGAGTAAGCTTGAAGATATGATACAGATATGTTTTTACTCTTTTCAATTTGTACAATTTGCAAATACAATAAATGTAGGGAATTAAACATACATATATAAGAATAAATACATAAGCTGAAGTTATCAAATGATAACTCTTTTAAAAAGCGAAGTTTATATTAAAAAACCTTGGTGCATGCATGTTTCTGATATAAACTTTTTTAAACAAAAGTAAACAAACCCCTCAAACACTTCTCCCAGCAATTATACACAAGGCCAATTCAGTTATAATTTGACGCTCAATCTGCAAGATGCATTTGTGAATAATAGCTTCAACTTTACATTCCAGAAAATTAGCTGTTGCACTTTGCACAGGGGCCAACTGAATGGAGACTTGGTGAATGAGCACCAGTGCTGGAAATTTATAGTATTAGAAGCCTTTGTTGTGAGCTTTTCAATGCAGAAAATATTTGTAAGGAAAAGCAAAAAATAACAAATTTCTCAATTTAAAAATCTGTAAATAAAATAATTAAAAGGTCCTCATTTTCATAAGCATCACCAGGATAAATTGATAAATCTTGGACATCTTTGAAACAAACTTTGACTGACTTCCAAGGTGCACAAGTATGGGCCATTTAATGCTCATGGTCTTAACATTATCACACCTGTCAAGAGACCCACTAAATGTGCATGTTTTCTTTGTTTAATATTGGGGGGATCAATAGAAAGGGGATTTATAGTTTTTGCTTGGTAAGGGGGGCTTGATAGAGAGGGGGCTTAAAAGAGAGGGGGGCTTAATTGAGCTTTTACGCTAAGTATTTTTATCAAATAAGTGAAAATCAAATTGCATAAATAAGTATCATAATGTAATTTTGACATGGTAAAGAGGTTAAAAAATCATGGTACAAAATTCAATAAGCTTCTGATTTGCAGTAAATATCATGTTTGTAGATTCCTTTTCATACTCTTTACATTTCTGCTATGCTGGTTCAAACATTGGCAGATTCCTGTGAATTAGGTTATGTCTGATATCGTCATTGGTTTTTTTAGACTATTGGATATCTTCTCCAGTGGTGGATTGGTTGCCCGATATCGCTCTTTGTCAGCTCTCATTCTTTTCTTATTTTTCACCACATATTTGAGAGAAATGATGGCAAAAACTATATGTATCACAATAAATACTGTTAAAGCCAGTCCGAAACAGCTCCATTCAAAGTATATCAAAGCCTTTGCATTAGTTATCAGTCCTGCCACAGAGTTATGAATTGCAGCCATTGCAAATTGAAAGATCATGCATGAAAGAATATACTTATCCATCAAGGTTAAGTATGAGACAGTTGGAACAAATTGCTGAACATAGTACTTGAAGGCAACTGAAGTTAGGAGAAGAGTGAGGGTAATTTGTATTCTGTCACCAATTGAATCCACCTTCACTGCAAATGAACTGAATGTAAGGGCGGTGATGAGGCACATAATTAGGGCAACATTGTAGAGGTAGAAACCATATTGGCGCATTACATGAAGTTGCACTTTGTACAGTGGAAAAATATTTGGAGATGAACCTTCTTCTGGAATGTTTTCGGTGCTTTCTACAAGTACATGCTGCTGAAGGTCCCACTCTTGCCTTGCTGTAAAATTCCATGTTCTTATGTTGTCATTTCTGAATGGTTCTTTAAGGAGATTGATCTTGTCTACCTGCCAGTTTGAAGTTAACACAAGGGTGAGATCATGATAGTCATAAGGAAACTCATTAACTTCAAGGACCTACAAAATGAGACAAATGAATAATATAAATATAATATGGAAAAAAAGTATTTCATTGAAGTCTTAGACCTAAGTTTTTAAAGTTTTGTAGCGTTTACTGGTTCCTTCGATAGCGCTGAATGAACACGTGTTTAGGCTCTAAGGCCTATGCTAAGAGAGATAACACTTTTAGGAACCGAAGATTGATCTTAGTCATTCAACGCTAAAAACAAAACTAGCTTAAATTACAAGATTTGGCGAATAAAAGGGCGTAAATACAACATATTGGCGCCAATGACTAGAACAATACTTGTGGATCCGATCTGGTCCACGTCTTGTGTAAACGGGGTCTTAAAGTCACAATTCTGGTTGAAATGACTTGACTAAATCACGCAGAACCACATAGCTTTGCTATATATAGAACAATATAGCCTTAAGTTGCAAATTGAGCTTTTTTATTTATATGATCATCAGGGAACAGCTTAGCCCTTACTAAAGCCAAACCTTTTTAAATGTGCCCCAGGTCAGGTGCACCGCACACCGCAGGATGTGGATCTAGAATTTGAGAAATGTTTCAAGTGAATTTATGTCACTTAGTCAATTTCAAACAAATTGCGAATTTTCTTGATCATTGCAAAAAACCAGCTTGACATCAGCTGGAAGGAAAGCTTTGTCGCTTACTTTTCTCTATTGGCAACCTTAGGTATTCCTAAGCAAGAACGAAAATTGACTGGATTAAAAAGTAAATTCTCCTGCCTATCTCTGTTGTCATCTCCTCTGTTCTTCTGGTTGCATAAATCATAGAAGACAAGGTGCGTTAGTCGCATAACATTATCGGGCTGCGTTTACAACGTCTTGGCATTGTTTTTGAGACCCAACTAGCCTGGTTATCAGGCTAAGACCCAACCAGTTTAGCTATTGTTCGAGTTCGTCTTTTGCAACCCAGAGGTAGCTAAATGCACAGTGGCAAACATATGGCTCTTCCTATACAGTGCGAGAGTGGTGCGTCAGTTACTACGCAGAGGCTGTCGCCTCATCCTTGTGACCTACAGAAACAGGCATGAAGTAAACCAAGAGAACTTTTATGTTAGCTGAGCGATGATTAAATCGATTTAAGGCCATATATCAGGTCTTGAGAGAACGTGTAGATTACAAATACACCAATTAAGCATTCGTGAGAGAAGGGATCTTTAGTGACATTGAAATTTGCAGATTCTTGGCCGAGTAGTAAAGGTTTCACGCTGCTACTTGAGGTATTTTCCTAAATTGAAAGGATACTTGGAAACCTAGATATGGATAGGACCATGTCATCCAATAGTTTTAGGGACAAGAGTATTGAATTCTTTATATTCTGAGGGTATTACGGATATCTCGATGGTATTACAAAGCAATCAAGATAACAAGGCTTTTTGCTGTTTGTTCTCCGCACCTGATCAATTTTCAACAGGAAGTTACTGTCAAATATCAAAATGAAAGAAAGGGACGTGATGGAACTCATAAGTCATGTGTAGAACCAAGGTGTTGTAGCCTGTTGGCTGTAATTGAAAAAGACAGGGGCCTACGACGCCATGTTCGATTTGGTCTAGAGAAGAGCATATGTATGAGGTATGACAAAAACCCTCTGCAAGCTTCTGTATTTCGATGTTACTGCTCTCAGGAGATATAAATATGAATCCTGGACCACCTATATATCCTATCAGTGGTATATGCAAAAAGGGAGTTGGGGCAAAAAAGATGCAATTTGTTGTGATGGCTGTGGGACTTGGTTTCACGTTAGAAAACAGTGCATAATGATGCCAAGACAAGTTCTTCAGTCTTACTGTGACCAACAAAAGATATAAGATGGGAGCGCAATGAATGTTTTGAGAAAACAACAGAAACTCAGATGAATGAAAGGGAAGAGAAATTGGATCCCTTTGATGTTCTGGTGGAAAACCTTCGCTCTTCTGGACTAAAACGTGGACATATAAATGTAAATGGTTTTTTAGCAAAAATGGTGGAGATTCAGGTTCTGCTGCAAAAAACAAAACTTGATATTAGCTATATCTGAGACACATCTTACTAAACATGTTAAGGATGAAATGCTCAAAGTGCAAGGTTATAAAGTGAGTAAGTTTGACAGATTAGATGGTGATGGAAATTGGGGAGGCGTCCTTGTCTTCTTCTCTGAAAAACTGACAGCCTTTGAAAAAGCAGACCTGAAGGGGTCAAATTCCACTGAATCAGTTTGTCTAGGTATTACAATAAACTCACAAAAGCTGCTACTTGGGACAGCTTATAGACCACCTACTGATGTTTATTTCTTTGGAAACTTTCGGGTACTCATTGAGTCTTTTTGGTTGAGAAGAAACAACTTGATCATAGTAGATGATCTCAATTCCGATATGAAAAAGGGAAAACACGATGAAATCTTGGGTAACTTTGGAACACGTTTAAGAAGCGTTTAAGAAGTACGAGCAACTCTAAGACCATAATTGATCTAATCTTAACATCAGATGCAGAATAGATCACAAAGTCAGGGACTTGGAGCAATGGTTTATCAGATCACCATCTTGTTTATGCAGTTGTTAATCTCAAGAAAAAGGGTAACCAATGCTAAAAGAAGTGCACGATTGCAAAAAATATAGATAGGCCTAAGTTGGAAGTTGGCTTTGACACAGCTCCTTGGGAAAAATGTAATGTGTTTGATGATGTTGAAGACTCATTATGATGTAGAATATCATGAAAGATCACATAAAAAACGCAAAGTTAAGATCAGAGCAAAAAGCCATCCATGGGTTAATACAATAATCATCAAAATGATGAACAAAAGATATAGACTTTTTGCTAAGAGCACAAAGGACAAAATGTGATCATCATTGGAAGGAATACAGAAAAGCACGTAATGAGACCACTAAGATGTGCCGGATAACAGAACTAAATTACTGGAAAGGACGTCAAGAGAATGCGTCAAATTCTAAAGAATTTTGGGGTGCAGTAAATGAGGTGCAGGACAAAAGAAAATGCAATAAGATAGGTCCACTAAATGGAGAATATGGTGACATCCTGATGGACAATGCACAGAAAGCAGATAGTCTAAATGAATTTTTCACCACTATTGGTCCTCGCCTAGCAAACAATGTAGAACCAATCAATGCCCACCCTTTTCAGCATCTATTCAGGGTAATACCAACTACTAGCTTACCTTGTTTCAATGATAATATGATTGAAGAAAAATATAATCAACGAAGTTAAACCAGGAAAAAGTCGAAATGGCATTACTTCATCAGAGCGAAAAATTGCTGGCAAATTTGCAGCCGTAAGCCTAAAATCTGTCATGAGGAAGAGCATTAATGACGGCAAGTTTCCTGATAAATGGAAAACAAGCAGAATGAGAGCACTCACTATACAAGAAAGGAGACACCTTGGAAAGGGGGAAATTTCGTCCTATATCTTTATTAGATATTCCAAGTAAAATCCTAGAAAGCATTATAGCTGATTCAGTTGATTATCATATGGTGAACAACTTGGGAAGGCTATATATGCATCAGTGGGCTTTCCTTAAAGGACGTTCAACTAAACTATTACTTCTCCACCTGACTGAAACATGGAGAGATGCCTTAGATGGAGGAAAAGTTATTGCTGTACTTTTTATTGATTTCCAGAAAGCTTTTGACTATTTTAAGATAAAAAATTCGAGCGAATGGTTTATTTTAAGATAAAAAAATTCAAGCGAATGGTTTTTCAGGCAAATGAATGACTCGCTGACTATCTAGCAAACAAGGAACAATATGTCGAGATTGATCAAGTTAAATCAAGCATGAAAAATATAGACTGTGGAGCACCACAAGGGTCTGTTCTTGGGCCACGACTATTTGCAATCATGACATCATCAATCATGTACAAAAGCTGGAAAAATTGAAATGTTTGCAGATGATACGGAGGCATACTGTGTAGGCGATACAGTTGACCATGTGATATGTAACCTGCAGAAAATGTTAGACGATATTGCAATATGGTGTTGAAAATTTTTTCTTTCAATCCACCCTGACAAAACAGAAATTATGTTTATTCAAAAGAAACAATTCAGCACCTTTACAACCTGTATGGCTCAATGAAAAGCAAATCAAAATTGTTGATAAGTCTGAATGTCTAGGAAAGACTATTGACAAAAATTGTCAAAGTTCTAGAAGAAATCTATTTCAAAGGACTTCTGCAAAGTGAAACTGAAGGTATTTTAGTACGGGGACCCTGTAACTTGTCATCAATAGCAGAGCTTGAAAATGTTCATGTTAGAGCAGCAAAACTTATCCACAAAATACCATCCTTAGTTCTAAACCACCAAGTACTCGAGAATGCAAAATGGAAGTCAATAAGTCATCTATAAAAATGGAGACGTTCATGTATTGCATATCAGTGTTACTATGGCCTGTCACATGAAGCTATTAATTCGTTAATGCAGAAGAAAGAGAACAGAAGATCTATGCAAAGCAACCAGAAGGTGATGCTAGGGAGACCACTTTCAGAAACTGGAAGGCAGACATTCAAACATCGTCCTGCTATTATCTGGAATGCACTTCCAGAGGGGGTAAAATTTTCCCCTAACTATAATTCACTTGAATTTTCTCTGAAAAAACAAAGTAATCTGGTAGAAAACATATCTGTAATATCGATACTTATTCACTCTAGGTAATTCTCGTGTTCATGTCTATATTTGTTTATGCTTCTCTTAGTTAGGAAATATTAGCTTGTCGCGCTTTAGTTTTTCATGTTTTTCGGTATAGTAATATTTTACATGCCCTTTTGCTCTACAAAGTTCCCCCGCGTATCCTAATATATCTAACACCTCCTACTAGTTCATTTACGTATTGCACGATAGATACCGACAATAACACCGGCAATTATTGATGTTAGTTTGCTATATTGAATGCTGTTATATAAAGTAGAGTAAGGAGAAACAGAGGTAGTTAGAGAGAAGCGTGGTGCTTGCGAAAGGCCACTGCTATCAAACTTGTAAAAGTTATCGTTTTTATCATTTGTATTCGTGAGAAGCAAATCTTGTGTTTTATTTAGCATTTTCTACCGCTTGGAAAATCATTCCAGCCAAATATACGAAGCCCCTCACATATCGTTCGGATCATCGTCAGTTGTTACAAAGAAAGACATTTTAAATTTCATTTACTTTTAACAATTTCTCGTGTATTAGCAATAACTACGCTTTTAAAAACCTTTGTAAATATCCTTATTTCATTTTGAACTTTTAATTTGCAGGTCCACATCAGCTTATTAGCTGAATTTCTGACCTGCATTAACAACTAAATTATGTATGTATGCATGTTATTAATCAACTGCATTACGGAACTTTATATCAAAATAAAATAATTTTTGAATGAAAAAGATATTGCGTACATGAAGTTTTTTATATATAGAAATAGGGAACTTTTCGAAAAAATTTAAGAGCGTAGTCCCCAAAAGGTTGCGCTGACCAGAACCTTGCGTGACAGTCAAAAATATTTCTGGACCCGCGCCTGCCACCCCCTGGTTGAGATGTCCTTGATTAATTTTTGGCATTAACAAAGAAAGCTCAGCCCCCTATGGCCCTTTTAACTCTACATGTCTGCTTACAGCTCCATATACGTTGGGATCAAAGACGTAGAGACCTAGCCCTCACGTTGCCTAAAAATGTAGAAACAAAACGACACATTTGTCAGAAAAAGTATTCCTTTTGATCAGAAAAGTGTCTTTAATGATAAGTTTTTGGTCAGAATGTGCCGCCTTTTTATGATAAGAAGTACCACCTTTGTCAGAAAAAGTGTTCTTTTTGGTCAGAATGTGCCGCCTTTTTATGATAAGAAGAACCACCTTTTTCAAAACATTACCCTCTTCAGGACTCAATACCTTCTCCATGGGCTCCGAAACAGATTGAAAAGTATGGGGGTGGGGGGGGGGGAAGGAGATTTTAACAATCATAGCAAAAGATTTAAGAAAAGCTCGATTGTTTTGCAAAAAAGTGGGGGGCCATGACTTCCCTCCCCCCCCCTTCGTCGGAGGCCCTGTTCTCTAAGACCAATTCTTGCTAAATAATTTCAAGAAAGAAAGAACATAATTACGACAAGGGAAGTCAGATTTCCACCTCTTTGAACGTTCCTTTTATATGAAGGTACTGGACAACATCAGGAGGCATTCCATAAGTATCAGCGGGCACTAGTCGCTGGCTCCGCTCGTGAACATCAAAGCTGACTACATCATTGATGTAGATATTGGGGTCCCATAAATTTTCCCAATCAACTTCATTTGAATTTGTTTTGCCAGCAAGGTGAGGCTCGGTCCATCTTATATGCATGTAAAACTCGCACTGGAATTCTTGTTTCACTGCATCTATATCTCCAACACTGACAAAACTCACACGGATGAATACATCGACAAGGTCTGGTCGCTTTTCATACCAGACCATCTCTTTTACACTTTCTTTCGTGTTCGAGTCGACATTTTTAAGGTACTGATTCGTTATCTGAAGTTCTTTGATCAAATCCCGCAAAAGACTGTTTGTTTCACTGTCTTCTTTACTTTTAATATTAGTATGGTTATTCGTATTTTCTTCACTTTCCACCACAGATATCCATGCCATGTTCACGTCCTTCTCTCTTCCCCGTCAAAAAGCCTAGACCTATTTATCGCTTACTATAAATTTCCTCTTGCATCCTTTTGTAATCATGTTTTTCGAATGATGACTAGAAACCATAAGTAAACAAATGTTATCAAAACAACGGTTTGATTACCGCTCAGTTTCGACATAGTGTCGATAGCCCATTTCTATAGCATTACATTGTATTTCACCTTTTTAGGCTTTGCGGAAAAAATTTTTAAAATATTTTGGAGTAACTACTTCGGGACCTCTACTATGTTTTGAAGAATGCCCACATTCTCACTTCATGTGATACAAGATGAGATATTCACGCAAAGAAAACGAATTACGTAATTTCCATTCTTTGATAACTGTAGCATATCTACTCATCGATATTTCAACTGCAGAATATTAGATATCATCTGTTAACGCCATGCCCGAAATGATACGTCGAACAGGTTCTTCCAAAAATAGGCGTAAATATTTAAATTTATCCCCTTTTGCAAGACCGGGATCAGTGTGGACTGCGCTATTGAATGAGTCCGAAAACTCATTCCACTCTTGTAATTTCCCGTTAAATTTCCTAATTTCCAGTTTCGGGAGTTTCACCCTAATCGCTGTGGGAAAACTTCGATACGACTAAGAAATCGACGAACTTGATTTCAAACTCTCTGCTACACTCTCCTGCGAAGTACTCCTCATCGTTCCAACACTTTCCAAAGCTTCTTCCAGGCAAATAGGATTAAATCTGATCATTTCTTGATTTTCGTTCGCTTCGGCTGCTTCATTCTCGCAGTTATCGTCGTCCGCGTCAACATCGATTAATCCGTCCAAAGTAGTGCTGTCAATTTCCTTTAAATGTTCTGCTTTCTCTTTCAAGTCTGCCTGAAACTGTTTTAACTTTCTAGACAGGGAATTTTGCATAACCATTTAGCAACCTACCAAACCTAAGTTTTTAAAGTTTAAATCATAATAACCACCTAGGAACCTACCTTTTTTAAATCAAAAGAGTAGAGGCCATTGATCATGTTAAGCCATGGGAGCATTCTGGCAAATGACCGGAAATTGCGTTTCCGCAAGCATGAAAAATGCACGGACAGCAAATTTCCAATTTCGAATTTTTCAAATTTGATGATACTATCGGAAAGTGCTTGCAAAACTGAGCAAAAGATATAAAAAGCGCAATGTGACCTGACCTATAAGCAAAAAGTTGTGACCAGGGCCGTCGCGAGGCGAGCCTCGTTTGGGGGGGGGGTGTGGACTACAAATTTACCTGATTAAAAAATTATTGCCTGAAATTGTTTAGCTGCTGCCACCAACCTCTGCAATGCATTTTTTCAATCTAACTCTGTATGATAATAACGGACTTTCCTAATAGTCTTGTCAAATCTCTATTTCGGAACGGGCAAAGGATATAGTTACTACCTGAGCAAATTTTCGAATTTTGATGCTTCTAGTTCCCTGAAAAATGCACTCTTTTAAGTAAATTTCACTAAAGCAATCCTCCTAATCCTATTGAAAACTATTGTTTTTTTGCAAAAAAATTACAGCAGATAAAAACAACAATTTTGCCATGGTCTTGAAAAATACAAGGTTGTCAGTTACTTTTAAATTTAGATCCCTCTCTCCATCTTAGCATGCCTTTTGAATGTTAAGAAAAATCTGGAGCTCATAGTGAATTGCAGTTGACGCTTCTACTGAGAAACTTTAGGAGAAATGGACACAAGGCACAATTTTACCTAAAAAGGGTCTGGATTTCTAGATTTATTGCCAACAAGCAATCTTCAAATCATTAGTTTATTTACCTTTATTAATATCAAGGAAAATCATATTAAATCATATTGATTTTATGACATGACATGACACGTCGCACTCCCCCCCCCCCACCCCCCGGTCCTCTTACGTCGTCGTACCCAGTCCTCTTTTAGGTATAGCACTACAAAGTTTTAACTTTGCAAGTTATAAAACTGAACCTTTTTTCTGGCGTTATTTGACGTGCTGAATACAATGAGACGCAAAAACAGCTTTAAAAATTACACAAAAGCAATTTTTAGACTACTGTACTTGTACCCAGTCCTATATTGGGTCTTGCACCGTAACTTAATAACTATATAAGTTTTACGACTGAAATTTTGTTTCCTGGCGTAATCTGAAATGCTTAAAGTTCACCAAAGGCTTTATTTGGACTGAGGTACTTATACCTAGTCCACTGTTGGCTATCGCACTAAAACTTTATGACTACGCAAGCTGTACAACTAAAACTTTGTTTTCTGGCGAAATCTGACGTACTTAGTTAGATAGAGTATATGTCCAGTCTACGAAACAAAGAAATCAACTACCTAAGTACCTATTCAACATATTTTATGATATAACTTGATGTGCTAAATACCTTATGAGACCTAGTTGTTTGCTTTTCGCCAGTTGAGCTGTGAATCGATTGCCACGTATTTTTAGGTAAGCTTCAATAAGAAACATTTATAAGCCATGAAAATCGGAAAGAAATGTCAAGGAAATTGCTGAACATCAACACATAAATTTTGCAAGGGAATAAGGAAAGTCTTCAGAAAAGAATATGACGAATACTAAATTTTCAATAAGTCTTGCTGTCTTCAAATCGCTGAGAAAGAAACAGAAGATGAATTGACGCATACAGAGGAATTAGCCGATAGCATATTGCCCCTAAATGAGCATGATAGAATTATTTTTGCTTCTTTGCAAATCCTCAATTGAATCCTCTCCACCATTTATAGGGTCTTCATCGTCTTCAGACCGCCAAAATGTACAGTTGAATGAAGGACAGTTTGTAGATTTGAGATACCAGCTAAATGTGACGACGAAATGTATTTTAAGGGGCGTGATTGCAAAAACTTTTTAAGAGGGCCGGCCATAGGAACGATTTGAGGTAACGGAAGAGTGTTTTTGCCTACCTTGGAGCAAAAAACGGTCTTATGCGAGAGAAGTGTAGATTTTTTCACTAACTTGATCACAAATTACATGGACGTGTATGTTTTTCCAAACCTTAATCTTAACTCAAAGAAGTTTTAGTGGTTTGATTAGGCTAATCTGAAAAAATTTGCTCAGATCTAGTGATTTCAAGATTGCCGCTATATTGTTTTTTCCGTATCATAAATTAGGCTGAAAATGAAACTTTATCGAAAAGTAGTGATTCATAAAACGACGAATAACAAAGGTCCTAGAACTGACCCTTGTGGAACACCAGTTAATATATGCTGATTTTGAGCCGATTTTAAATCCCTGTTTATTGTTTCGTATAGGTTAGTGATAATGTGCTTTTCCAATATAACTTAGCTATAAGTAAGCCACTTGAGACTTAATGAAAATTAGCCACGAGTCATTTCAAAATTACGAAAATCAGCAATAGTTTCACCATGCTTATGTAAGAATCTAAATGTGGTTACAGTATAATAGTTCTTTGTGTTACTTTACTCTAATCTTCTAATTACACAGAGCATATAGCATGTATCTAAATTAGTCGATGATAAGTATGAATTTATTATCAAGTGCAAAGCACGCAAACCGGTTGCTCGCACTAAACAAGAGAATTATGTGGCGCCAGCAGGGTCTTTTTTAAACATACTAACTAGGGGGTAATTGCCCCTGCAGCTCAAGGGACATTCAATTGTTTCAAGCAAAAGCCTATTGTCCTTCTCTTTATATAAACAAAGGTTTGCCCCCGCAGCTTATTTCCCTTTGAATCAAAGACCTAGGTGCAACTTGTTGTTTGGGGAGGGGCCAGCCCCGGCAAATACGTTAAAAACAGCCCTTTTTACAAAACAAAAGTAATTTTATTATACTATTAAAGTTTTTTGAGGGGGGCCCCCATCCCCCAATATCGGGGGGGGGGCATCAACCCAATATCGAGGTCTTCGCTTTGAATAGGCTTTGGGCACGAGATAACTTGCTAAATATGTTTTTGTCTAAAGCAAAATATCATAAATTGAATAAGGCTCAGATTTGATGAAAATAGAGAATAAATTATGAAACATTAAGAGAGCAAGCTCGAAGATATGATACAGATATGTTTTTACTCTTTTCAATTTGTACAATTTGCAAATACAATAAATGTAGGGAATTAAACATACATATATAAGAATAAATACATAAGCTGAAGTTATCAAATGATAACTCTTTTAAAAAGCGAATTTTATATTAAAAAACCTTGGTGCATGCATGTTTCTGATATATACTTTTTTAAACAAAAGTAAACAAACCCCTCAAACACTTCTCCCAGCAATTTTACACAAGGTCAATTCAGTTATAATTTGACGCTCAATCTGCAAGATGCATTTGTGAATAATAGCTTCAACTTTACATTCCAGAAAATTAGCTGATGCACTTTGCACAGGGGCCAACTGAATGGAGACTTAGTGAATGAGCACCAGTGCTGGAAATATATAGAAGTGGAAGTATTTGTTGTGACCCTTTAAATGCAGAAAATATTTTTAGGGAAAAGCAAAAAATAACAAATTTCTCAATTTAAAAATTTGTAAATAAAATAGATAAAACATTCTCATTTTCATAAGCATCCGGGATAAATTGATAAATCTTGGACATCTTTGAAACAAACTTTGACTGACTTCCAAGGTGCACAAGTATGGGCCATTTAATGTTCATGGTCTTAACATTATCACACCTGGACTTGCTACAAGTCTCTCTCTTTAAAGAAAGGGAAAAAGGAAAAAAAGAAAGGAGCTGCAGGATCTCATTCCCTCCAATTTTTTCTTTTTTCCCTTTCTTTAAAGAGAGAGACTTGTAGCAAGTCCATATCACACCTGTCAAGAGACCCACTAAATGTGCATGTTTTCTTTGTTTGACATCAAATGTTAAAGGGGGGACCAATAGAAAGGGGCTTTATAGTTTTTGCTTGTTAAGGGGGCTTGATAGAGAGGGGGCTTAATCGTGAGGGGGGCTCAATTGGGCTTTTACACTGAATATTTTCATTAAATAAGTGAAAATTAAATTGTATAAATAAGTATCATAATGTAATTTGACATGGTAAAGAAATTAAAACATCATGGTACAAAATTCAATAAGCTTCTGATTTGCAGTAGATATCATCTTTGTAGATTCCTTTTCATACTCTTTACATCCCTGCTATGCTGATTCAAACATTGTCAGATTCCTGTGAATTAGGTTATGTCCGATATCGTCATTGGTTTTTTTAGACTATTGGATATTTTTTCCTGTGGTGGATTGGTTGCCCGATATCGCTCTTTGTCAGCTCTCATTCTTTTCTTATTTTTCACCACATATTTGAGAGAAATGATGGCAAAAACTATATGTATCACAATAAATACAGTCAAAGCCAGTCCAAAACAGCTCCATTCAAAGTATATCAAAGCCTTTGCATTAGTTATCAGTCCTGCCACAGAGTTATGAATTGCAGCCATTGCAAATTGAAAGATCATGCACGAAAGAATATACTTATCCATCAAGGTTAAGTATGAGACAGTTGGAACAAATTGCTGAACATAGTACTTGAAGGCAACTGAAGTTAGGAGAAGAGTGAGGGTAATTTGTATTCTGTCACCAATTGAATCCACCTTCACTGCAAATGAACTGAATGTAAGGGCAGTGATGAGGCACATAATTAGGGCAACATTGTAGAGGTAGAAACCATATTGGCGCATTACGTGAAGTTGCACTTTGTACAGTGGAAAAATATTTGGAGATGAACCTTCTTCTGGAATGTTTTCGGTGCTTTCTACAAGTACATGCTGCTGAAGGTCCCACTCTTGCCTTGCTGTAAAATTCCATGTTCTTATATTGTCATTTTTGTGTGGGTCTTTAAGGAGATTGATCTGGTCCACAGCCCAGTTTGATGTTAACACAAGGGTGAGATCTTGATAGTCATAAGGGAATTCATTAACTTCAAGCACCTACAAAATGAGAGAAATGAATGATATAATATGGAAAAAGTATTTCATTGAAGTCTTACAGTCAGAATTCTGGTTGAAATGACTTGACTAAAACACGCAGAACCACATAGCTTGGCTATATAGAAAAAATGGTTTTAAGTTGCAAATTGAGCTTAAACTTAAGCCAGACCTTTAGAAAACATTATGTGATAATTTTGACCTCCATATACCATGAAAAAGGGCAACACTCCAAAGAGGTTCAGATTACTAAATAGATAAGAGCCTTTCTAAAAAAGCTAGGATCATGTGCCACAATTGCACCCCCTGGTTCTCATGCCCCTGATAACATATTGGTATTAACAAGGCAGCTCAGCTCCCTTGGTAATACCAATATGTTCACAAACTTTAATGGTAGTTTTTCTAACATTATCGGCTCCTGTGTGCCTGTTGCAGCCAGGAGCGCCTACCCTGGAGGGCCTGCAGGGACAGCTGCCCCTCCTGCCCTCTTCTAGGAGGGGCAAAGGGGGCAAACAGCGCCCTTGAATATGTTGTGATTACTATTTTTTTCTTTTTACATTCTCAATGATTCTGCAATCATAGAGAAAATTGAGACTAAGCGGACAATCAAAGTTTTAGAACTAGCCCATTTATAATTGCCACAACTTTTGTAAAACCAAAAATTTCGAATAATAATAAGGCCATTTAATACCCAATTCCATGGATAATTTTCTCAACACTATGCCTATGCGTAGAGCCTTTGATTGCAAAAAAACCCAATTGTATGGGTGGCACAGCTAGATGCATGCAAATATGTTAATTTGTACCACCCGCCCTCACAAGAACTCGATTATGGTAGTGAAAAAATGCTACTTTTTGCCCTCAGCACCAACACTGCCCCTCCTGCCGTAATCTTGTGCAGGCGCCCCTGGTTGCAGCTCCACAGAAAATTATCAAGACCGAATAAACGATAAGGAAAGTCGGATTTATTTCAACCTCTTTGAAAGTTCCTTTTATATGAAGGTACTGGACAACATCAGGAGGCATTCCATAAGTATCAGCGGGCACTAGTCGCTGGCTCCGCTCGTGAACATCAAAGCTGACTACATCATTGATGTAAATATTGGGGTCCCATAAATGTTCCCAATCAATTTCATTTGAATTTGTTTTGCCAACAAGGTGAGGCTCGGTCCATCTTATCTGCATGTAAAACTCGCACTGGAATTCTTGTTTCACTGCATCTATATCTCCAACACTGACAAAACTCACACGGATGAATACATCGACAATTTCTGGTCTCTTTTCATACCAGACCATCTCTTTTACACTTTCTTTCGTGTTCGAGTCGACATTTTTAAGGTATTGATTCGTTGTCTGGAGTTCTTTGATCAAATCCCGCAGAAGACTGTTTGTTTCACTGTCTTCTTTACTTTTAATATCTGTATGGTTATCCGTATTTTCTTCACTTTCCATCACAGCTATCAGCTGCGATGAAGAGGCCATGTCCTTTTCTCTTCCCCGTCAAAAAGCCTAGGCCGATTTTTCAGCTACTATGAATTTCCTGTTGCATTGTTTGGCAATCATGTGTTTCGAATGGTGACCAGAACAATTAATAAACAAACGTTGTCAAGACAACGGTCGTGTTAGCCCTCAGTTTCAACACAGAGCGATGGCATTACATTATTTTAAGCTTTTAGCCTTTTGCGGAAGAAAATTTCAAACTTTCTTTGAGTCACTTCTTCGGCAGTCATTTTTATGGACTTGAATTCTAAGATTTTCCCTGCAAACCTAGCCTGTGCTCTAGACAAGACCCCGAACTTGGAAAAAATCCACATTTTTACGTGTACCGTTGCTAGCCAATACAAATCACTATAAAATATCTTTTTTGAACGTCGAAAGCACTTCAAAATTGCAAGGACACAGGAAAGAATGGGAGCTCTCAGAAAAAGGGGAACATTTCCAGTTTTTGCGCACCCCGGTGCTAATGGACCAGGCGGAGAACAGGGGAATGGTCACCCGAGAGCGAAATTTACGATACCAAGTACTTTGATCAATTCAAGGGTGCTGATTTCGAAAATCGATGTTATACGGGGATTTTGGGGGACATCGGCCTCTTTCTTGTGTTTGAAGCCTCGTTTTTGTGTATATGAAAGTAATCAATGAAAAAACAGTTTGAAAATAAGTTAAAGTCTTAAAGTTAATTTAGCATATTTCTTGCCTATAAATGCTTAAAATTGAATTATGGTTTGTTAAGGGGGGCAAAAAGCCTCGTTTTTACCAGAAAATTACGCAATCTTAAAATTTTTATCTTAAATAGACATCTTAAAAGCTTAATGCATCTTTTGTTGGGAATAATTTTTGAATTGTCACCCAAAGGAGCTACGCATCCGAAGGAATTGTCATAGAGATTTAGTTTGCATGCTAAATATAAAGCCTTGTGTTTTCTTTACAAGGCAGCAGAATACTGAATTTTACGATTTCTTAATGTCTTTCAAACTTTTGCACAAGCAATATGTGTCGGAGAAAACTCAAGATGTTCTTGATTTCTGTAAAATACACGACCAAGTATAACTAGAAACATAGTTATAGCAAGAAAAAGCATGTTATTGCGTTAGTATACGCCTGTCATTGTAAAAACTAACGTTAAATACTTTATATAATACAATACGATACCAAAAAATATTCTATGACATGGTCGTCTTTATGCCTTGTACCAAAATGTACTTCCACCTAGATGTGCTTCCACCAAAGACGCCAACCTTTAATTTTGTCAGGTATACGATTGAAGAATAAAACTGAGATCCATAGGCGTAGGAGATTTATGGGATAGAAGGGCTGCATCCCCACCTAATCAGCCAAAAATGATCGCATTTCACACTCCATTCGGGCAGGCTTATCTCAATACAACAATAACATCCAGAAAAGGTCCACACAAAATCCCACCCCCTTTAAACGTTTAGCATCTGCTACGCCCATGCCACAACTAGCAGGTTTTCTATCAGATAGTGCAATTTTCTGTTTGAAAATCCAAGTGTTTTTCGTAATTTGTCGATCGTGAGATCATAGTCCATCTCTCCTGTTTAGTTTCCAAAAATTTCTGCTTTATCAGTTCATTATTAGTGACAGCAAGGCTAAATCACAAAGGCAATATTCCAGGGCTACCCAACAGTGGCGGAAATTCAGGCTTTAATTTCGTTGGCTTTCATTTCCGCCTCATCCGCCTCAGTCGATACTAATTTCCACCACTGCTAGCCAGAGCACCCTTACCCCTACCCTGGGTATCAGAGCCACATATACTTAAGCATGGAAATAGGAGCTCCGTGGCTTCTCCGCTCATTGCTCCGTTCTTATCTTCTAATCCCTTGCTCGAAATTATGTCGCTCTGGTACCCAGGGTACAAAGCCCTCGGTCGATGCTATGGCTAGGTTTTTTCGTAGAGGGGGGAAACATAGCTACCATTCCAAAAAGGGGGTGTATCTACTCAAAATGGTTTGTTAAGGTTTGAGGAAGGCAATGTGTGTCCAGATAAGGCTAGCAATCTTTAATTTTACGACCGAAGTTTTCAGTGGTGGAAAGACACCGTGATTTTTTCTACGATCAATTGTAAATGGAACCTCGTGAAAAGAAAACACAAACATAATTTGTAAGTGATCCTGCAAAACACAGCAAGTTCCGACAGGATCATGCTAGGAAAGGGGGCACTTGCCCCTCTGCTTCATCAACACTGATTTCCATATGAGATAAATCTTCTCACCTCTTTGAAGGTTCCTTTGATATGAAAGTACTGGATAATATCAGGAGGAATTTTGGAATCCAGCGAAGGTATGAGTCGGTTGCTTTTCTCGAGAACATCAAATCCAACAGCATGAATCAGATGGATATTTGGATCCCAGACGTCTTCCCAGTCAACGTCGTCTGAATTGCTCCTTCCAAGCAACAGAGGCTCTGTCCACCTGACCTGCATGTAAAATTCGCATTGGAAGTCCTGTTTGATAGCATCAATATCACCTATACTAAGCACGCTGATACTTATAAAAACAGAGACACTCTCTACTCGATCCTCGCGATGAAACGTTTTACCAGAGCTCTGTTTTGTGTTCAACACAACGTTTTTAAGGTACTGATTTGTTTTCTCTAGTTCTATAACGATACTACGCAGCAGTGATATCGGCTCGTCCTTTTTGTGATCCTTAACTGTAATCATTTGTGGAGAATCATACGCGAGGTAGTGATCAACCCAGTCCATGTCAGCCACAGTTGTTTATTCCGAACTAACTCTCTAAGAAATACGGTGAAAAATTTATTCACAAAACGGAGCAACCTGGATTTGCACATGCTGAGAAAACTCTTATCCTTTAAATGGACGTTGTCGTGGCTTAAGAAAAAATAATAATTTCCTAATACGTATTATAAAGAGATTATGGATTTTGGATGACTATTTGGTTGTTTTTGGCATGAAGTCGAGTCACGATCATGTCAGTGCTAACGTTTAAAGTAAAATACCAAGCAAAATTTAACCCTGAGTCCCCCTCGACTGGAAAGTTTTCATAGCACTCATTACCCCATAAAAACCATATAGGGCATGGGCTCCGATGCAGTAGGGAAAGTGGAGGGGTCAAGAGAAAATATAACAATCATAACAAAAGGTTTTAAAAAAGCTCTATTGTTATGCCAAAAAAGTGAAGGGGCCATGGCCCCCCGTCCCCCCCTTCGTCGGAGGCCCTGTAGGGGAATCTATAAGGTCAATTTTCATTGTAGTGCACGGCCCCAGCTTGCTCTTAGGACCACCTTTAAGGTATTTTTGTAACATTTTTATCATATGATAAAAATAAAGTGTATAACCCTTTGATCGCATTTCGTTAATTCTTTGGGCGCATCATTTGATGCAAAGGGAAAAAAGCGACCGAAAGGATTAGGAAAAATTTAAGCTGATTGGAAATTGCGCAATTCTCGTGCTTAGAAACAAAAATCACATAGGTAGGATTGATCGTGCTATTGATTTCCATTGTCACTTTTGCTTGATGCGATCCATGGTTTAACGCCAGAGCTCTTTGGCGTCTTAGTAAGAACATTTATAGCTACAATCATTGCCAAAGCTACTTGGAACACCAAGCGATATGGTTCATGTATTTGTATTTTTCAAATCTTTCCTCAAATAATCCCAGTTCCACACCCCCTTCTCTGCAAGACAATGTTGATAGTACAAACACATTGTATTAAACACACATAATACAAGACAAAGAAAAAACGTACTTCCTTGTATCCTACCTCGTTTTATAGTAAAGGGAGAACGGGTAGCAGAATTCGCTCTTGAAAACTGACGCTAGGGTACCATGACTTCTCGCAATGAATATACACCACGCAAAAGGGGTAAGGAAATAGGTGTAAGATGGTACTCATAATGCGTAATTAATTATATTTAATCAGGTGGTTGAAGGTATGTTCCCACATCGATCGCATGCTTATTAAAATCAACTTAAAACTTTCGCGCAAAAGTATCGAGACACCTTCGAAATTTTATGCAATTAATTTTAAAAAACCTTTTTAGATCCTTTCTTATCAAATAAGAACGCAAAATTTTACAATGATAATTTTAGTGCTATGAAGTTGTTGGTATTGTGAAATGGACGTTTAAAGTTGTGAGAGATGCTGCGAAAACTGAAACTTTGGAGAGATGACGATTTATGCGAGCGGCTTGACTTCTCCTTCCATTTTCATCATATAACAATCCAAGGCTAAATTTTAAATCTGAGCGGCTAATATAAACGACGACGCTTCTTCGCCAACTCTCTAATCACATACATTATATGATAAATCTATCAACGAGTTACGCAAAGTCTTTCTCACGTACTGCCTGTCCTAAATGCAAACTGGACCGCAAGAGCTTTCACAGGCCTCTTGGGCGAAACGGTTTGCTACCTTCGACCGTTTAGCCTTTGATGTCTGAATCCTCTGAATCTCTCTCCGAATCTCTTTAAATCTAAATTCATACCTATATTTATATGTACAAAGAAAATTTCAGGAAAAAAACTAAGCGTAAAATGTTACCTAAAATAAACTAATGACTACACAACATGATTTAATCCTAATGAGGGGCAATCCTAGAACAAAAGAATAGAACAAAATAATGTTCGACTAGCCAAAGAGCAATACCTCATTGGCTTCGAAAACACTCTCACACTGAACGGCATGAACAGAACCACTGACCGTTAACCTTACAGTAACACACCATCACCCACATCGTCACTTCTTCTACCCCTAAACATTACTATTTTTTATTTTTATTCCTTTTAAGACCCTTGTCATTGTAATTATTTCGTATTTGGCACTTCATCCTCATTACATCTTATTCCACCATCACCACCCACGGTTCAAACGTCGCGCTTCTCATGTGCCGAACCTAACTCGAGAATTAAGTACATGAGGGGCGCGACGTTTGAATCAATTTGGTACGGCAGAGTTAGGTTCGGCACATGAGCAGTGCAACGTTTGAGCCAGGCCTTATTCGCCAGCCTTCCCTCCTCCACCGCTGCGCTGCATTCACACGATAGCCTTCACTGATTTACATGTATTTGTTGTTGTTCTTCTCGTCGCATTGCGGTGTTTCTTATTTGCTGCAAAATAATGGAAAATGGAATGCTGCGTAATGCAGCGTGGTGCTGTGTCGCGACGATAGAACATTCGAGACACAAGGGGGATTTCATAAGGACCTGCGTAATAAACGAAATTGCTACGCGTGCTAAACGAAGCCAAATGTAATTGCTAAATATGCCCATGTTTAGGCTGGCATTATTTTAGCTGTGTTGCAGTACGTAAAAAATTCTCCATCTTGGGGTTTTCCAAAACTAGGAAATAATTGAAAATAATCTATTGTCCAACAAGGCTCAGTGCTAGGCCCTGCTTTTTTAATGTCTAAACAAATAATCTGTTTATATTAATCATTGTTGATTAAAAAAGGCAAGTTTCGAAAAATGGCATCCGAGGAAAGGCTATTGAGTCTTGGATTTTGGACTCAGGCAGCCAGAGTTTTGTAAAAATGCAACTCAACTTAATATTCTAAAAAGGCTTTGATCTTATATTGGCTTCAAAGAGAGAAGAGTCCTTGTTCAGAGCTTTGTTTATTCAAATTTCAATCTCTGTACTTTAGTTGGCATTACTGTTTAGCAAAATCCATGCATAGATCGAAAAATACAAGAACAAGCACTTAGATTTCATTATAATGATCATGTAAGTTTTATATAATGATCTTGTCCGGAAGTCACAACGACGCACGATGCATGTTGCCCGACTTAGATCACTTTTATGGGGCTGAGCTTAATACTTTCATATACTTGATAACTCAATGGGATGGTCCTACGTGCAACTGCGATGCCTATCGTTCTTTGTTGAAGACCAGTATATTTTAATTAAAAGATGTAAAATTAATCAAAATCCAATTGACATACTTTTTTAAACTTTCTTGATGATCTTTCTGTGCACAAAGCTTATTGTCGATATGTCTCTCTAAAAACCAGCCTTCGCCTAAACCAAGAGATTCGTTCTGTCTAGGATACAACCAGCTTCATCACCTCCACCTCAGTTGTCTTTCTCATAATTATCATCATATCATTCCTGAACTTTTTTAACTCACTCTTGTTATAGTTTTTTCTTATACAACCAGGCCACAGAAAAAGACTAACCAATTGCAAATTACCTTGTAATAGTGAGATTTGTAATTGTTGTTTAATTTAAAAATTAAAATGAGATGTTTCCATTATCATTATTTAACCTGTCAATGAGTGCACTTGGGATCTTGGGAAATTCATCTAACTCTTTAATATCTATGCTCATAGAACCAGTGGCTAGCCATTAGGCTCTAGAGGGGACAAAACAAAAATTTTTAGACTGCACCCTTTTTACCACCAGCAAACGCCCTTTTACCAATAAGGGATGCCAATGTTACCTAAACGGAACGCCCGTCTCCAAGTGTTGGTTGCTTTAAAGAGGCACTGACGCAAAATTCTGCATCCGAAGATTTCAACGATAATTTATGAGCCACAGGTTGGGGGCTAGGACATTCGCACCATTTCTCGCACAATGGCTTTCACCGAAATCATACCTCCATATTTCTGCCTCCATTTCATTTGACACAAAATTTTGTTCCCACAAAGTACACAATTTTTAAATAGACAGACCTACATGCATTTGGAAAATCACAGTGAAGTTTCGAGACTCTAAAAATTGGGATATGCACTTTTGCTATCCTGCTCCTTTTTGGTCTGCTGCACGGAAAGAAAGGGTTTGACGTCAATTAACAGTTCTCGGCCCGGGCTTGTTGCCCCGGCTTGTTAAATCGGTTGCCCTTTTATCTTTTCTTTCTCTCATAAAGATAGATGGGAGATGAGATGGACCGTTGTAGTGGAGATGGAAGTAAAAGAAACGACTTCGGTGTTTGTCGTCGGTATTTATGTGCAAATCTTGTTTCTTGTTCCTGTGTTACGACACGCTCGCACACTCACACCATTTCTTGCATCATGGCTTGCATCCCACATAGTATATTACAACAATGACTGGGGATGTGCTAGACACTAATTGGATTTTGGTGCCAAGCTCTTCAGGTCACTGGAAAATGATGGAAACGCCCACTTTCAAAATTTGGTTTTTAAAGGACAAGTGACACGCTTTTGGCGCCAAATTTGTTTCTTCTTTTAACTCAAAGTAAAATGCTGTATGAGAGTGGCGTTGAAATATTTTTTCTTTCTGATTTCATTTTCCTACTTAAAAACCCTTTTCAAATTATGGCAGGAAATGAATCACGTGACACCGTGACGTAGATTGTGATAATTTGTTATTGCTGCTACTGGTATACAATGCAATATGAACGTTTGCAACACGCTTCTAAACGAATTCAGTTCGTCTGGACCTGTTGCGTCGTGTTTCGTAAACTCTCTATTAATGACAGGAAAATTCCGAGTTATCACAATGTACGTCATAGGGTCACGTGATAAAAAGCAAAAACGCGCCCCCCTGCGCCCCTTGATTAGATTTTTTTGTTCTAAACCAGGAAAAACTCACTTCTAAATGATGATCTTTAAGATAATGAAAAGAAAAGATAGGGTGAAAAGTGTGTCACTTGTCCTTTAATTTTAAGGTAAAGATAATAGGAAGCTAGATAAAGTAAAATCTTGGCGTTATTATATTTCTACCTACTAACGACTACCAAAAATGATTTTTACCGAATGGAAGCCAAATTTACCGAAAGTCACAGAAGTATTGGGGGTTGGGTGTCGCATCCCCTACGCCCCCAGCCCCCCCGCTAAATCCGTCCATGCATATTGGCAGTGGGTGCCGACACGGTTAAGCTTTCTGTAATGTCTGTAAAATGGAATGTTTTTGGCCCAGTTGATTTAAGCTTTCTCTTAGGACTGGAGAGACCAATGTGCGGTATCCTGAATTATATAAACAAAGATTAAAGTTTTGAAGCAATTTTTGCCAGTTTTACAGTTTACACGAATCATGAAAATAAGTTTTTTAAACGGTTATTCTATTTACGGATCTCAAATCAATAAGAGTTTCTTTAGTACTGTTTGCGCATTTGTTTTGTCGACAGATTAGTGTTTAATAAAATCCATCAACGAATTCGCGATTGGGGACTGACTGGTTGAGCCCCCCCCCCCCCCCCATTCAATGGCACAAATCTCTTTGTAATACCGCTACTCCAAGCGCTAAGCCTCGCTCTTACCTGCCTCGTTTGCGCATTTCCTTCGCCCCATTCATCCACTCTCCCAGCGGTAGTCATACTTGTTTGTGCATACTCTTTTGCGTCAACTTGCATCGCACTCTTTGTTGCATTGCGTATACTAGTAGGAACACTTTCACTAAGGAAACCCACCCTCTATTATAGTATTATTTTAAGAACTACACTATGGATTGACTCAGCTAATACATACGTATCTAGACACATTCCTATTGTTTTTCTAGCTTGTTTTTCCTCTTTTGTAGACACCTAAGATTAGCACATTTACATCTTTTATTTGTACAAGGAACTAGTTTAACATATATATATCGTTCTCTACGAATCCTGAGTTAGTTAAGAGTTAGAGCTAGCATTGTGAGCACGTACACTTCGCTCTTGTGAAAGGCTTAATGGTACAAGTCGTACAGCGATATACGTTTGAGAAAACTATATCTGTGTTTATTTGTTGTGTCATTTTGAAGTTTTGCCGAACATTTAGCTCGGAGCCTGCCGTATTTAGAAACCAATTTACATCTTTGAAAAATGACGTTTTCTGGCTTTCAAAAGGGTGTGGACCCCAGTTTGCCCTTGCTCAACTCGAGTTTTCTCCCCTCCCAATCTTACCACCCTGGCTAACCCAGGCACCGCAGAGCAGGGGGGCTGGGGGCTGGGGGCTGGGGGCTTTAGCCCCCAACTTTTAGCAAAAATGCCAAATATTGAGTATCAAACTACCAGAAAAGCCTCTTTTTATACGGTTTTAGCCCCCCCCCACTTTTTTAGACCCCCCACTTTTCTCAACGCTCCGTGATGCCTGCAAGCTACTGCTAGTGGGCTAGTGCTCCCATCAAGGTATTTCGCAGCAGGTAATTCGCAAGTATCTTGTTAGTTTGAGATGATTACCGTTGAAATAATCCATCATAAAAAAATGATGTGGATGTGTATGGATGTTGGAATAACGATCAAATAGGCATGCACATTACCATTGCCCTGTTTGTTATTATATTTTTATTTTTTCTTGTTTGTTACTACTTATCTTACCATTATTTTGATAGTCTAATACTATTGTTTTTGTAAACCAATGAACAGCGCAAGATTGTGCTAGTCATGTTGTCATAATAAAGTCATTTGACTTCCTCAAAGAGGAAGCGCTTTTTATTTCTTGGAAACAAAACTTGCTCTGCTATGAAAGCGAGGGCATTGTGCCCATTGTGAAATTCAGTGGAATATAGTCAACATGGCGCTAGAAAGCCAAATCTCATTTGGTCCGTGTTGTCCAAAGTTTGGAGACAGTTGTCAAAGCAAAAGGGAAAATTTAATGGAATGTTACGAGAAGTTATCACAAGATGGATTGATTCCACGTCTAGATGAAACTGCTGATTGTCGTGTATACACGATCACTTATCAAAAGAGTGCACCTCATGTTGGCGTGGTATTTGGGTACTCGTACGATGTGTATGTTGCATTTTCACTGGCTGTTAATTCAGCAAATGTAGACAGCCAACGGTATTTCATATCGGCTAGGGTTCTTGATCGAGATGAGATACTGTCTCTGAGATTTTGTGGAAATCTGTGTATCAGTGCGCGGGAAATTATAAAAACAGCCATTGATACAAAAAAGCACGCGACTAATTGTTATTATTTCGGAAGAATGGTGCTAGAGAATCTTGGTATACAGAATGCTGCCTTCGTTGACATAGAGTACGAGAGTAGTGGTGGGGGTCAGAGAGCTTTTTTGGTGTCTACGTCAAGAATCTTGGTCACAGTTGCCATCGTTGGTGCATTACTTTATTTTTGCCTAAAAGAAAATTAAAAGATCTTGAAGATACTTGACTTTTTTAATTTAAAGACAATGCAGGCAGTAATATTAGATTAAATGTGTTGCTGAAAGTAACTGTAGCCTACTATACAAACATTTCTTCAAAATAACTACAGGTATGAAATGTGTCTGATCATTCCCTGTTTTTTTGTCTAGCGAATGTCCATCAAAACCAAACACTGTTCTGCACAGGTCAGCCGAGAAAGGGAGGGAAGGGGGCAAATGCCTGGATTCTGTAAGCAAAGAGGGCCACTTGGTGATTAGAACATCTCTATTTAGAATGTTACACTTAATATCATAGTGATTTTAAGAAAAATAACATAGTGAAATCATATCAATGCTGGGAAAGTTTAACAATGCTTTGCAAAAATGAATCGAAAGTAAATGAAAATTATGTGCATTTTAAATCCATAATAAGCATATTTAAGGTTGATTGATTGATTGATTGATTGATTTAATTTGATATTCAAATTATACTACAATAGCAATTGTTATCAAAATACTGATAATAATATAGAAAAAAACAACAACACAATGCAGCTAGGTGTAGTAGAATTCTTAAGGAGGAGGAGCTCTCAAAGTAGGTAAACTAACAACATATGAGCCCCCTCTGTCATCTTTCAGAACCATAAACACAAAGGCAAAGCCAAATTGCTAGCTTAAATAATAAAATTTGTTAAATTTATCAAGCTCAAATTTCATTTAGGCATTCACATAGCATTTAGCATGTGATGTTTTAGATTATTTTTGAATATAAATCTTAAGGTAGAGTCTTGAATGTCAGCTGATAGGTCATTCCAGATTTACACTCTCGTATATCGAATGGACTTTAAGCAAAATTGAAAGTTTATTTTGTTGGGCAGAAAGATCCCCTAGATTTTGGCTGGCCTCTGGGCGCATCATGGCTCTCTGCAGCTGTGCAACCGCTGTCAATGTGCCTTTGGTGTTGGGTACATGAATGCAAATTGAAGAAAAGCTTCATTTTGTAATTTGTTATTTAGATGCAGTAATCTGCTAGTGCACATGCAAAGTGAAATTTTTTCGGTTTGTGGGCACATGATCTTGTCAGATAAACTTTTTAATTAATTCAGGTTTCTTTACTGGATACGGATAACATTACAAAAGTTGGGGGCACATGCAGCCAAAAAAGGCTTCTAAATGAGCTGCTAATAGGAATTTTGCCTTTGTTTGCAAAAATTGGACAGATGGCACATGGCCCCCCCCAAGAATCTAGCTCCTAAATCTATGGTTGATACCAATGTTATAATTAGGCCATCTAGATTAGCTTTGATAATTTTGATTGATGGATATTAAAACCAGCTATTAAGATTTACAAAGTCCTACTATTCCAAATTATATCACAAATTGACCTCTGCTATTCAAGGATATTCTCCTAATTTCTTTAGCCTCTAGACAAGTTTTTTTAAAATTCCAAGACCTTTTATCACTTTCTTTTGACAATAATGGCCATAATAGTTTGCTGAAGGTGGTGGGCTTGAATCCCCGAAATCATCTGATATAGAGGGCACAAAGATTTTTAATCCACAATCTTAATCTCCAAAAAGTGAAAGCCAATCACAAAGATAATTTTAGTATAGTTTTGCTATTTTTGGTCAGGCACTTGGAAAATTCTCACATCAGAGGTGATGCCTGACAAATTCATAATGGTAACTGTTTCATTAGCTACAGACCTATTATTTTTGCATGGAAGAAACCAGTTCTCAAGTACCACCACCCCTGAAATTTATTCTTTTTCCAAGGGTTAGACCATTCACTTTGTGATGTGGCTGCTGGAACTTAACACAAGGTTGAATTTAATTCTCAAACCATAGTTGTTTGAACTAAAAACAAACAGTGCAGGTTAAAAAATGAACAAATAGATAAATATACAAAATACTTTACTTGCAAACACTATAAAACTACAAAAAACTAAAGCAAAAGTATCAGTCATAATTGTTTATGGTACCAGTTACTCTCAAAGAGAGTTAACTTATCAGGAGAGTGTCCCCTTCCATACAAGCAATGAAACAAACAAATTTTATCAATAACGTTGTAAAGCTATCTTGATTGTGATCTGGTAAGCTGTCAAATGGCAATATCAAATCAATAGTGGTGAAGAGCCTTATCTGTATAAATATCCTTATCTTATCCTTATCTTATCTGAGAACTTGGTCTAGTCGGGTGGTAGGGTAAAAGGTATTTTGTATTTTGTATTTGTTGCTACCGAAGCATCCGAAGGTAGTTTTTAGGACACTGAGAAGCTATGCTTATCGAGCAGTGTCCTGGTCCTTCCTCGCGATGTGACCACACCTCGTGATTCCTACGCCTGGAAATACAGAGAGCTATCCCCACTCTGGGTGAAAGTTTGGTCATGCCAGGGACTCGAACCACGGGCTCTTGGGTCTGTAGTCAGCGCCTCTAACAACTGAGCCATCCTCGCACCTATTATATCCAGGCATTATATCCTGCTTTGGCATGGCTAAGTGGAAGACACATGCAGGCAAAAAGCGTCAGCTCTGTATGCTGTAAATTGATGCGCATCCTTCGTCTAAAGTTGTGCAACCATGTGATTTAAGATTGCTTCACTCAGTAGAACTTAAACTTTAAAAGTTGCAAATTGAGTTCTAAAATACATAGTTCTCAAATTTCTCTAGACCTATGTGTTCAAGCATCCTTCTAATACGAGCACTTACACGCTGAAGTTGACCCAAGTAAGTTCTTTATAAGAATCTGACCGTGTTTATCTTCCATTATGTGAGTTCTTGCAAACGTGGATTGACAGTAATGTAGTTAAAATGCTGTGTTCATCTATAAAATAAGAAGCTAAAATCGTTGACAAAAATTTGTGTCGCTAAAAAGAGGATCGAAATCTGTTCTTAAACAGCTGGTGAATAAAATTCTTTTAGAAAGCGTGTTTTTGCTGCATGGTCCATCCGAATAGACGCAAAATATCTGACTAGACTTGCCCCTGTTCAAGTCCACTCGCCACTACCTTTCCAGTAACACCAACCCTCTTGCGTCTGTTGTTAACACCAGTAACAGGCACTGCAGAGCGTTGAGAAATATTGGGGGGGGGGGACCCAATATGAAGAGGCATGAATGGTGGTGAACGTCAATTACGTTTTGGACAAGAAGTGAGTGGAGGTATAGCCCTCCAGCCCCTATGCTCCGCGGTGCCTGAGGAACTCAAAAGACAGGTGAAATAGGATCACCAATATTACGTCACAATCATAACAACTTATATAAATGTACTGAAATCATTTGCATAATCCACATTCATTTTAGTGTCGCAAAGTAGCTATCGCTCCCGTTACGACAGACTACTATTGTAGTTTCGCTTGTTGTCGCACGAACAAGGACAACAAGACTGTCGTAATGATGGACCATGTATGTATTTCTACGGCTTTCGAGAGTTTGCCTGATGCCATCATTCTGCAAATCCTTTCCTATCTGCAACAATCGGAATTATTGACCATTCAACTTGTGTCGAAACGTTTGCGTTTTTTGTCGATGGACCCATGTTTATGGCGATACTGCGATTTTTCGAATCGCTCAAATGCGTTTCTCACTGGAGCAGCCAAATCGGTAATATTGCGTCAGCTGCGCGTCATCAAAATAACTAGCACCCATGTACCACTTGAACTTTTAAAGTCTGCTTTGAGAAGTGAAAATCTGAAGGCTATCAGTCTAAAAGAATCGAGAGTTCGAAATTCTAGCGAAGAATCCGATCCACCATCACAGAGAGAACCAGACATAAATGAAATGAGATGCGCTGTCAAATTTCTTGATTTGCAAGGAACATACGGTAACATCAATCTCCTTGAAGAATACATCTTTTACGAAGGACAGAGACTGGAAGCATTTGGTGAGTCTTTTTTACTAGCTGCATTATTTTTTTCGTGGCTCAACATTTCTAAACATTAGTGACATTGTTAACGATAACCAATTTTGTACATATTGCAGACTATTGTTCAAAACAAGCTGTCTATGCTAAATGCCAAAACGAAAGAAGTTTTCTCCACCAGGCATTCCGATGATGGTCTTCCCCTTGAACATGGGACTCAAAGCAGCTTCTATATGTTTCATTTATATATAAGACAACATCAGTCACTTACCATCATTTTTGTGCTGTTTTAAAAATGATTCAAGTCAAATTTCCAAATTGTGTTCTGTAGCTAGCCTGTTTTTAAGATTTTATAGGAAATTTCCTTTCTAAAAGGAACTTTTTTTAGCATATACGATTGCTTTGCCTCCAAAGTGTTAGTTTGTGGCTCATTTGACGTATTCTGCAGTTCGGTATTCAAATGATCCTGTGTAAGCATGCAGGTAGCGAGACTTTCTTTGATACTTCTCAACAGGTCTGCCTCAAATGACGTCATCACTCACCCAAAAGAAACTTGCTTCAGGAATGCCACTTTTGCGTGTGCTCGATTGCAAGGAGTGCGCATGGTTCGACGATCGTCTGATGCTTCACATTTCAAAATCATGCATACATTTGGAATTTCTCTCTGCAATGAGATGCCTAAATTTCACTGGAAAATACCTCCAATACCTGCTTTCTGGTTGCAAAAAACTGAGATCTCTGAATCTGCAAAGAACAAGGTAATTTGTCACCTTGAGAAAATTTGTCACTCATTTGACTGTGTGTGAAGCGAGACAATTTGACAATATTGGGAAATAAAGAGTCTGGTTTACCCTAGCTTACTCTAAAAGGTTTACGTTTCCCAAAACCGTATTTACTCGATTATAAGCCACCCCACCCTTATTCATAAGTTGCCCTCGACTATAAACCCCACCACCCAAAACCTTGCAGAGATACTTTGTTTAAAATGATAAAACTGATAAAAGCTTGATTATGCACATAAACCAAAAAATAAACGGTAGAAGTTCAACCAACAACAATATCATATAGATAACGGATCATCAATATCGTCCAGAAGTATTTCTTTCTCACCTTTTACAGTATCAAAGTGGCAGGAAAGCTTGGCAAGACTTCGGTAAAACATAGAAAAAATTAATTTTTAATATTTCGCTAATCTTTTTCGTTAGGCTTACCGACATCACAGTCAGAGGTCTTGATTGGGAAGAAACTGCATTGGAAGAGCTTGACATCTCTCATTGTTACGGACTTGATGAAGAAGGCTTTATGGCAATTTTACCAAATCTAAAGAAAATCAAATATCTACGCACCGCATTAACCGATGATGTACTTAATCAGATGGGAGCTGTTGCATCAAGTATAGAAATATTTGAATTGCGCCGGCGATACCCTTTGAACCCATCTTGCGTTAGCGCGTTGCTTTGCCTTTGTCTCAACATGCAGTACTTAGACATTAGTCTTACGCCAGTTGAATCTAAATGTTTTCGAAATTTCCTTCGAAACATGCCGAAGTTGCGTCAGATATCCTTTGCCGGACATGAGACACTGGGTACATCAGAAATTCTGAGAGAAATAAGACGAAATTGCAAAGACATTGAAAATGTAAGCATAAACTACTACCACGCGAATCGAGACGAGAGTTTAAAGGACGCTTTAATCAATATGGCAAGACATAGCCCAAAGCTAGTTACTGTAGCATTGCAAGGGTTCTTTATTCAAAGGCTGGTCCACGAATTGCAGGTGATCATGGAGGAGAGCATTTTTTGCAACAAGATCAGATTCCTATACTCTACAACTGTAGAGCTTCCTTGCATGAAACACGGACTGGAAAATGCATTCCTGAAATACACACGCAGCTAACATAGCACTTAATTTACATGAAATTGTCACAAAAGTCTCAAGTCAAAGTCTGTTGAGAACCTTGGTAGGTCTTAGTGAAATGAAGTATTTTGTAGTCAAGTTTAAACTTCAGAAACAAAATATTAACGAACATTTTCAGTAGCATTAAAGATACTTCAAATGTTTCATTTCTTGCTTCATTTTTAAGATTTTATCCTTTCAGAGCCTAAATGTAAGCAGGAGCTTTTGAGATAAATTGATCTCTGCAGTTTTAATGACGCAAAATCAAACTGCTAAAGATATTAAGACCGTGCTCTGAGTTGGTACCAGTTGCTACTAAGTGGGAGGGTAATGGGCGTGGCTGAAAAAGACTAAGCCCCTTTTGCCTCGTTTTAGTGCTTGGTTTTAGGTCAATTTCCCTTAGGGAAAAGTATGATCTACCCTTACTTACCGCTTTTTAATGGGAGGGGTGGGTAATTGCGCCACCACTGGGTACCAGAACCAAATGTCCTTGAATTTGATCCAGGAATCTCTATTTGATTCAAATGCCATCGAAGAATATCAATTCAGTACTAAGAATATCAAAATCACAAGAAAATGCTTGGGGCACATTCCAAATTTTGGACGCATGCAAACATCACTCCGCCTTATCATCCAAGGGAAACTTCGCTTGAATATAATCCATTGCAGATCTGTAGCGACTGTGGGCAACATTAAAAGACATGGCTTTGAAAAAAGCAAACATTTTACAACATACTTAAAGCTTTTTCGTCTGACACTCCTCAGAGCATAAAACGTCAGAATAGGTTCCGAAAAAACACGTTTGAAAAATATATACCCAGTTGTGGATCGAAATAGGCCAATCAGAAAAACGCAAGCAAAAGACCGGTATAGTTGACCAATCAGTGCCGCGAGCCTAAAGAAAGATTACCAGTGGAGTCCAAGAGAGAAAACGAACTCCTTTTGTCTACACAATGGCGGCTTTTTCGTTTTTATGTAGATTGACTCCAAAACTGCTAGATGGAAGGACGACCGGGCTCTGCCAATTATCCGAAACATGTCGTCATTATAGAGTTTTGCACAATCTGGGTTGTCTAAAAGATGTTGACCAATGGCAGAATCACTTGTTTTAACAGTGTTTCTAGACCTACAAGATCGAGGAGGCTGTTCTCTTTGCGGGGCAGTTTTGTTTCGTATGTTGGAAGGAACATGCTGTTTTATCCTATCCCCCAATCTTTGGGTTGTGCGCCCTACGTAGCCAGAATCACACTGGCACGTAAATTCATAAATGACGGAACTTTTTTGTTTGGTAGGGACGCAATCCTTTTGAATGGATGGAAGGGCTCTCCTAGTGCTGTAAACAATCCGAGGATTGACAGCAAAGAAACAATTGGTTATGGCTTGCCTAATCTGACTCTCGAATCGCAAGGAAGTGTTACCAATCCATGGTAGTTTCAAATAAACTGGGCACTTTTGCGGACCAAACTTTTGAACAGCCGAAAAACTTGCGATCTTCTCCTTAGTATAAGATAAAATGACGTCTTCAGGATAGCCGTTGTCCAAGAAGATCGTTTTGAGTTTTTCCAGTTCAGCGTGCAGTTTAGATTTCGAGCAGATCATAAGTGCCCTATGTACTAATGTTTTGACAAGGTTGACTTTGCGTTGTTTTGGGCAAAATGAATTCCAGCGTATGTACTGACCGGTAAAAGTAGGCTTGCGATATACACTGGTAAGAAATCCAGTGTTAGACTTTTCGACCAAAACATCTAAAAATGGTAAGGAATCATTTTCTTCCTTTTCAAACGTAAACTGGAGGGCTGGGTGTAGGCTATTTAGGTGTTTTAGAAAAATATCACACTCAGCCTCTGTTTTGAAAATGGTATATGTGTCATCCACATACCGAAAATAGACACCTGGCTTTTGGTCGTAGTCGAACAAACGCTCTTCATGAAAGCCAACAAAGATATTGGCCAAGGCAGGTCCCAGAGGGCTACCCATAGCGACACTATCCTTTTGTTGGTACATTTCATTGTTAAAACTGAATTCAACTGAACGTGTTGCAGTTTCCATCAGTTCAATGAATACTTCCTCTGGGAATGGTGGGCTATTAAGCTCGCTCCGGTACAAATAATAATAATAATAATAATAATAATTGAAGCTAAATCTCCATTTCGGAGCAGTTACCCAACTACTGGGTATCACAAGCTGGTGCTATAATTTTAGCCAATCTTTTTATTTCTATTTCATCCATTGGTAAGAAATTTTTGAAGGGTGTTGTTGATACTTTTAAGAATTTTTGAATTATTTGTAGCTAAACATGTTTTTTCCATCTTGGGTTTTTGATAAAAACTTGGGCAATCCCATAAGTGTTCAATATATTCCTCATGGGCCCCACATCTTCTGCAAAGAGAATCAGAGTACTTTCCTTTGTAGTTCGCTCTTAAGTCAACCATGTTTAGTTTTAATTTCAGCAGGGATGACGCGTCTTCACACCCCAGATACTCTTTCATTTCAAATTTACTACCCTTGATAAATCTAAGTTTAGTCTTACTATTATTTCTAATGTTATTCTCTATGATTATGATCATTTTTTCTCTAACAACTTTTTTCCACTGTTCTTTGGTTAAATTTTTGATCTGATTTTCTTTGAGGTTAATATCAATCAGTTTTATGTCACTAATCACTTCTTTATACCAACAGTTTGGGAAATTTAAACGTTTTTGCTCTTCATAAACTATCTTGGTCAATCTACTTTCGTTCATGTTTAATACCTTATGGAAGTATATTAATCTTTTCTCTTTTATTCTAAATTCCATAGGCATCAGGCCACATTCAAGGACTATTCCATCATATGACATTGATTGGGGTAGAGAGTTAATTATTGTTACTGCATCTTTTTGCAATTTTTCTAAGTTTTTAAATTGCTTATTAGTTACGTTAGTCCATGTTTCACATGCGTACAGAACTTTTGGCATCAAAATTGCTTCAATCAGTTTGATACTGATTGCAAAACTTTGTTTCTTGAGTGCCTCCTGTTTAATAAGGAATTTTATTTCTTTAATAACTCCCAAGGCAGTGTTGATTCGTTTACTGATGCACAAATCCAAGGTTCCTTTGTTATTTTTCAAGTCCCCTAGATATTTATATGACTCTACTTCTTTAATAACTTGGCCATTTAAAATTAAAGTTTCTTTTTGGAATTTTTTACTTTTGCTATATTGCATGATCATTTGTTCACTTTTATCCAAGTTGAAATTCAGAAGGTTTTTCTTTTGAAACTCTTCAGCAATAGTAATCATTTCCTGCATTTTCTTGTGAGATATGGAAGCAATTAATATATCATCCTGGTAAAGTAGTGGAGGTATCAAAATGTTCCCAAAGTTAATTCCTAGGTTTTCTCTTTTTACTATTTGCATACCTTTATCAATATGATTGGCACAGATGGGGGCTGCCAAGATAGTTCCTTGTTTTAAATTTTCTTTAATTCTAACCTGTCTTGTAATTCCACTAGGTGTGTGGATTTGAATGTATCCTTCATTGTTTAATTCGTAGACATTTTTAAGAAAGTTTCCTTTCACCCCACTTCTATACATATCTATGATGCAAGACTTTAGCCACAGCTTATCAAAAGCCTTCTCTAGGTCCAGGTACACAAACTTCACTGAGCATTTTAGATATTTGTAATAATCGTTTATTGCTTGCCAAATAAACAAATGATCTAATGTTGACCTACCCTTTCTTCCTCCTGCGGCTGCCTCTGAAAACCCTTTCTCAATAACATTGATCTGTCTATTAAGCATTAATTTTTCGTAGATCTTACTTCTGCTTACTGTTAGAAATATACCTCTCCAGTTTTTTATTGCCTTTCTATTCCCTTTTTTCTTATAAATTGTTCTAACAATTATTTTCTTCCAATCCTTTGGGGGCTGACCAGTGGTGAAAACCTTGTTAATTGCTTTCAACACAGAGTTTTTAAACTCATAGCCTGAACTTGTATAAATTTCATTACTTATGGAGTCAACCCCTGGGGATTTCTTTATTTTCAGGCTTTTAAGTACTTTTTCCAGTTCCCATATTTCAAAAGGGGCATCATATCTCTTCTTTTGTCCCTTCTGGGATTGTATTACTTTGGCAAATAGCTTATCAACTGATCTTACATGATTTTTATATTTTTCATCTGGCTCTCTATTGGTGAGTAATTTCTCAAAGTAGGTTTCATGCTCCTCAAGGATTTCATTTTGTTCAACTAATTCCTTTCCTTGCTCATTGATTACAGCAGTTGGGCAGTCTGCTTTTCTTCCTAAGATTTTGGCCCTTATCTTATAAAATTCTGAGCTTTGCACAGCAGCCCTACTTAACTTTTCAATGTTTGCTTTCATCCTAATATCTTTACTCTCATTCTCTGTCCTCACTAGTTGGTTGTTCAAGTGTTTGATTCTTATCTTCAAAACACTTTCCCTCAAATTGTCCTCTTTTTTGATAGCTTCACTTAGTTTCTGTTTTAACTCTCTTTTCTTCTTTATCAGTTCCCTACATGCCCTCATTGCAGCATGGTGCTTATTTCTGTTGTACCTTTTCTTAAAGCATTTTGCCATAATTTCATATATTTTCCTTTTCCACTCTTTATATAGGACATTTACTGGTTTGTTTTGATCCCAAACATTTTCTATTTTGTTAATTTTCACTTGTCTATCAAATTCCTTAAGTGAGTCACTTGATAAGACCCAGTGCCCTTGTTCCTTTTGAGGATTTTGGCTATAGACATCCTTTTTCCTGAAGTTAAAGTCAAGCACCATTGTATTATAATCGGATTCTTTCACACTATATTTCCCCACTCTTTCTAGAACATATCTCCTTTCTTCATCAATAATCATTCTATCAAATTTATCAAAGCCTTTTTGATTAACCAATGCATAATCAAGTATCGTCTTCTTATTAACATTACACTTGTCAGTAGTTGATACCCTTGTCCAAAGCCCTTGGCATTTATCACTGTTGTTCAATATGTTTAATTTTCTTTTCTTTACTATTTTCATTAGACTTTTTCCTCCTGTAGTTATTTTAGGATGGTTCCCTTTTATGTTATCTCCTACTTTTACATTTAAATCCCCTAGTATTATCAATGCTTTGTCTTCAATTTTAGCTTTTACAGCATAATAATCAATTTTATCAAAGAAAGTAAAGTTACTTTTTATTTTTGTCCTAGATTCCTGTTTACCATACACCATTCCCAATATTATTTCCCTACATCCAAGACTGATGTTAGTCCAGACCTGTTCATTATCATCATCTCCTACCTCTAAGACTGTTACTTTATCTTTTAGTGAATTTTTATATATCATCCATATGCCACCACCTTCTTTTTTTCCCTTCTTAATTCTATAGGATCACAGTATCCTTTTAGACTGAGAGGACCCTCACAGGTTTTAAACTTAGGTTCTGTTATACAAATTATTGTAGGATCTAAATCCTCAATTATTGAACATAAGCTGTCTCTTTTAGATTTTAGACCATTAGCATTTGAATACAGAATTTTTATCTTTTGTTTATCATACCTTCTTGTTTTTTCTTTAATGTGAGCTTTTTTCTACTTGTTTCTCTTTACACAAGGGCAGGGTCCCATGATACCCAAGGGTGTTGAGGGACTTGTTGCTGCTGATGGTATTGTATGTCTCTAACAATTTCTTTTTTAATACTATCCATTGAGTCTTTTATGCATTGTTCGATCAGGTTTGTTACATCTGTTTGTTGAAGATATCCTGTCTCTTTGTATCTTTGTTTCTCTGGGTGTAAAAATCTGCAGTCAGTTCTTATGCAGACTCCTGTCATGTGTGCAAAGCATAATCCTGATGCCCTCCATCTATCCTTTTCATCAGCATTACCACCAAGCCCGCCTATGTTGTGGGAGAATTTACAATCATTTCCCCACCTACAGCTGCCTTTCTGTTTCTTTTCATATCTACATTCCCTTTTCCCAAAATTTTGCACCTTATTGGGGGTATATTGGGGTTGAGTTATTATCTTTGCTTTCAGGTGTTCCTGGTATTCTCTCAATTTTGCTAACTCTGCTTTTTTCTCTAATTCCCTGATGGTCTCTTTCTCTGTTTGGAGTTGCATATCATATTGGCTCATTTGACTCCAGGGTTTCTCGGCCTCCTTTTCTTGTTTTTGTTGCTTCCTTTCCTTGCTTTTTCTCTCTGCTTCCTTGGCATCCTTTTCCTCATCAAGTTTGTCTAGTATCTCTTCCAAATATTCTCTTTCTCTCTTTTCACTTTTGTATGCCCTTTTTAGCATTTCTTTTTCATCTGCTAGGCTACGTGTTTCATATTCTAGCCTTTCCACTTTTCGCTCTAATTGCAAAACCCTTCTCTTGAGTGCATCCCGTTCCTTTGCTATATCAGAGCTGGGGGCCTTTGCTTCTTGTTTTCCCGTTTTCTTTTCTTCATTCTTTTCATTATGTTCATTCTCTTTTCTACCTCTTTTTTTAACACTTCCTTTATGGCTTCTCTGGGGTGGAGGCACTGTTTTTCCATATCCTTTCCCTTTTTCCTCCTCTTTTTCTTCTTCTATCATTATTGTGGCACCTGCTACTACCTTTTCAGTTTGAGTATGTTCTGCCCCCCCTTCGTCACCACTTATCTCAGTTTCTTCACCTTCAGAGTCCTCTAATAGTTCTTCTCCAGATTCTGGTGTTACATCTGAGTTTTCTGGGTCTCCTGAGTCTTCTGTGCCTGCTTTGAGACTTTTTTGACCGATGCCGTCTGATTCATCATCCAACAGCTCTATTTTGATTAGTTTTGCTTTACATCCTGGATCAGACACAAGTTTCTCTGGGAAATGTTCCCTCTTTGATTTTTTTAGGACCTTAATAGGGGTTAAACCCTTCTTATTTAAGTCTGCCAGATATTTGATCGTTGGCATTTCTTCTTCAAACCAGCATTGGGCTGCTGTTCCTCCCATCATAACACAATGCTTTCTCCCTTGTAGGTAGAAGATTGCTGAAAGAATTTTTCTGTAGCTGTTACCACATACTTTAAAATAGATTGACATAGTAAGCTGCTTGTTTTCTTCTGGATCTAATTTGCCTTCATTTGTCAGTACTGGAGCATTGCCATTTTCAGCCTCCCATTGTACAAGTAGGTTCTCATAATCGGGATCTTGGCCTAAATGATCGTAGTATCGTTTATCAAACGCGTTCAGCCAATATTCCATTTCCTCTCTATTTGGCAGGTATACTGACAGCCCACCTTTGAAATTTTTTACCTTTATGTCTGTAGAGTTTGGTTTCTTCTTTCCCTTTCTCTTCATTTTTGCTATTTATTACTGCTGAAGGTTTTTCCCGTCGGGGCCAGTTAGTTAGGCCACAATCCACTTTTCTTTGTTCTTTACTGTTTCAAAGTGGCTTAGTTTAAAATACACGGTTCAGGCAGTTGTACTTTCTTGTATACCTTGCAAAATTCTACTGTTTTAGTCGAATTGCACAAACTGGTAATGGGCCTAAGTTAGGCCTAACCTTATCACTGAAAACAAGATTCTCTGCCCTTTTTTGTTGTTTTCACGTCATCAGAGTTCATCCTTGCTTATTGTTCCAGCAGATGACTAGTTTTAATCACATGGCCACTCTGCATTCCAGTTATATTCATAGAAATATGAACTCAAATTCCTTATCAAGAAAAAAAACGCCTGCTCGCTTCAACAACAACAACAACAACCGCGTCGGCAAAATGTTATGTTGTAAAATGTTTGCTTTTTTCAAAGCCATTTTCAAATTCTGTACCGCAAAAAAATTGTTCATTCAAAGACATCGTTGAATTCCTCTTGGTAACTGATCCATCATTTAGGTGTTTGTTCAATACACAATTTGTTGTAAAACTAGAAATGTAGTTTTGAGAGTCCTTGTAAATATAGTTTTTTTCCCAAATCTAACTTCGTAAAGGTAAAAGTGTTCTGCGGAACAGTTGGCTGTGTGACTTCAATTGTAGGCTGAGGCAAATCCCTTTGGAGCAACAAATCAAAGTATGTAAGAAACTGCTGATATTCGGAATGAAAGTGAAGTCTTTAGCAATGACTTGCTTTAATATCCAAGTAATCTAGTAAAACTTTAATCTTTCCCCAGTTTTCAATCAGGAAATAGGATTTAAGACGCGGACTTCAGGATCCTTTCCATACATCTTTCGAATGCTAACCAGCGCACACACAGGTGTTTTAAAATGCATTGGTACTGCTGGACACAAAACAACTCAAATTATTCTGCAAGCCTTCCTTTCCGTTTGGAGCCTGCCTTCGGACCACAAAAGGAATAAATTATGAATTTTCTTTTGAAAAAATAGTATCGTTTCTGCAAGAATTAACAAATTACTACCAAACCAACTTTCAAAAGGTCTCAAAACTGCGAGGAAACAGGGAAAAATTCAGGAAATGTTTAGAAATCGGGAGATGTAGATAAGGTACCGACCAAGAAAGCTCATGAGACCGGCCGAAATCAGAGGCTCCTGGCCAAACCGGGAGTGTTGGCAGGCCTTCGCATTTTTCAGATATTCGGACTGAGTGAGGGTGATTACACAAAAAAGGTACATTAAAAAATCTTTGGTCTCGACTTCATTTTCAGTTAGCTTGAAATCTTTTTCGAAATTGTTTTGAAAACGCAATTAATATTAACTGGATCAAGAAAGAAATGAGGGAGGAGCACTACATTGAGGTCGAGGTTTTTCTTGCAATGGAGGCTGGAAATACTGGCGGGAAAATTCAGATAGAGAGATAGGCAGTAAGCACGGGCATTTGGAAGACCAGAAGTTTATCTCGATTTTTTTAAATATCTAAGAAAAAGAGGCGCAAATGCCCCCTAAAAAGAAGCCAAAAACCAGTGCTAAAGATGCAAAAGAAGTTGAGAGAGATGAGACTTCGCAGGAAACAGAAAGATTCTGGCTTATGAAGTCTGAACCCGACACTCGTATGGAAAATGGGGTTGATGTCAAGTTTGGCATTGATGACTTGATAAATGAACCAGACCAAACTGCATGTTGGGATGGAGTTCGCAACTATCAGGCAAGAAATTTTATGAGAGATCAGATGAAAGAAGGAGATCTTGCATTCTTTTATCATAGGTAGGCAAACTATTTTCAGTGCTACATTAATCAGTGCTACATTAACCACTATGGGTTAACCATCTTAGTTTTAAGTTCAATCAATGGGCCAAGATTATATGAAATGTCCGATTTTGCTTGGAAGCACATTTACTTGGCACATCAAACGAAGGAATGTGTGACTTGGTTTTCATGGTAACAAATTCAGCTTTTCAAACCAACACTGTAAGTGCAGCTCAGTATGGTCACAGGGGCACCCAAGGAAACAAGCTCTTGTTTCCTATGTTTTATATTTATCATAACTGAAGCCAAGTACAAAGAAGATTTAGTTTTGTTTGCATTCCACTTGATCATGCCCAGCTTGGTTTTAGACAGTGATAATTGAAGAAAAAGCTGAGGTGAACCAAGATTTAGGCAAAAAAGGGTCACACTTTCCATGTGTTGCACTTTTGAGCTGTTCCGACTTGAAAGGAAAACACAGGCCTAGAAACTTTCCTAAGTTTTTAAGGATGATATTTTTGCAGCTTCTACCAGAAGGTGGTTTGGCCACAACTAGACAGGACTTGTCAAGCCACATTGTCTTCAAATATAACACCTGCTGAAGTTTTGCCAGTAACATTCTGAGCTGTTGATAAGGACTTTGGAACCCAGGGAACCAGAGATATGTGCCCTCATTTTTGCGTAAATGCCCTGTTTATTATTAGTTTTTTCTTTAAAACAACATTTTCTGAGATGTTCTTTTCTTAGGCAGCCTTCTTTTGCTTTTCCCCAAGACGTCTGCAGCTGCTATTGGAGAAAAAAATTCAGAATGTTTTCAAATCAATTTAAACTACTTCCAATAGCATTTCAAAGATTTTCTTGTTTTGCTGGACATATTCCTGTCCAATAATAGGGTCATTTCATTAAAACCCCGTAACAACTGTTGAGCATAAACTATCAGGAAGGTTTGGCTTATGTGCTCGGAGTTAAATTTTCTGTCTGCAAAGGCATAATATTTGTCTTTAATATCATACAACAAATTTTTCAGAGCATTTTGATAATAAAAAAGTTTTCCCAATCAGGAAAGGATTTAGGCAGCATGTTGACTGAATTCCTAACACATTTTGTCAGTTCTGTTTCATTGAGGCTAGATTGATATATTCAGTAATATTCAGGCAAGATCAATACCAAGCCCCCTACATGTGAAACATTCACTATGCCCACGTGGATTCCTTACTCTTTATTTTATAATGAGACCAACAATTGCTCACAATGACCTGATTTGAAGATGCTACAAGAGTAACAAAGTGCATTATCTTCTTGTAATTAGAAGAAGAAAAGATTTTTGAACAAGATTTAATGTGTGATTGCTATGAACAAATTTCCCCCCCTCCTTATTGAGGGGAAAACCACTGTATCCTATTAAGAGTATTACTTTGTGTTAATTTTTCATCAGACCCTGCCACAACTACTTTGTGCCAAGTGGCAGAAATAGAAAAATTCATAGAAGGGACAAGAAATTTAGTGTGAAGTGAAGAAAACCACTGACACCTCAAACAGTCGGTTGTAGACCAGTTTCGCCCCATATCAGGGTTCATCAGTTCATCTAGACTGAATGAGGACCTAAAGCCGACCTAGGGCCAGCAATTAGGCCATCAGTGGCAGTGCATTTGGGAGGTAGAGTAAAAGGAAAGAAATTCTAATGAAAATCTAATAAGCATTTCATTTTCTCCTATCTTTGAGCAAACATAACAACATTGTTACTGAAATAAGTAGATACTGAGAAAAGCTGTTATCGTTTTTAAGGGATACTGTCATAAATAAATACTACTGGAAGATTTTTCTGAACTTCTCCTTTATAAGGCATTTTCAAGTACCATAACTGAAAGAGATCTGATTAAGAAAAATATCAAAATGAAACATCATTTCCCCTTAAAATCTAACACTTAGATAAAAATGACAAGGTTGGGATCAAGATCAGAAATTTTCCAACAAAATAACATTTGAGCTTTATAAGTTTTTTTGCCTCATCTGACCCCCATCATCTATGCTGCTGATTGTACCATAGATGATTATATTTTTAACTGTAATCAACTATATTAAAACTTTTATGTGATATCTTTATATATTTGATTTTTCTAACTTTTTACATTCTAGCAAAATCCTTAAACATCTCAGGAGTTACCATACATAGAAGTTGACACAGGTTTATTTTTAGTCAATCATACTACAACTTGTATATGTTTTAATGTTTTTATTTTCTATTTTGTTAATATATCTAATGCCAGAATCTTTAAACATTTCAGCAATTGTAAACCACCTGGAATTGCTGGAATAGTAAAAATAGTCAAAGAAGGTTATGTGGATCACACCCAATTTGATAAGAAGTCTGCTTATTATGACCCTAAGTCCACAAAAGAAAACCCAAAATGGTTTATGGTAGATGTGAAGTTTCTGAGAAAAATGAAGCGGTTTATACCTCTCCATGAACTTAAAGGATTGCACCTTGAACATAAAGAGCAAAGTGGCCCACTGAAAAGCGTAGCTTTATTTACAAAGGCAAGACTCTCAGTGCAACCATTGACAAAGGAGGAGTTCGAATTTATAAAGGATTTAGAGAACAAGGTAAACGAGTAAGTCCAGTTGAAGTTTTTGCTGGGAATGCAGTTATGGTAAATATTGAAATTTGCCTAAAGTAAATTTGTAGTGAGAGAAGAAAAACAAAATTACACTTTTTTCAGTAGAATTTTTCTATAACAAGAATCATCTTTAAACATGAAAGTTACAAAAGTTCTCTATTCATGCTCTGAATTTCTACAATAATTTCAAATAATATATTATTTAACTAAAGCCTTTCATATCTAATCAACCACCAAAATTATACGCATGTTTTCAACATTTTCTCTGAAGCTTACAGCAACAAAGCAATTTTTAGCATTACATATTGCATGGCTAGAGGTCAGGTTTTTAAAATATAACAGAAATTGTTTAAATCAGATTTGCAAATTTAACAACTAATGCTGAATGTGTAGTATCTAAGGAATTGAATTTAATTACCAGAGAATCAGTTAGAATCATTGCACATTTATGATGCTTGTGTCAATATTATCCTTTGGGTATACCAAGCAGGGTAGGCTGTTCTGCAACTTTAGAAGGTCAACCCCATCAAAAACATTCCATTTCAACAACACAATTGTTTAGAAAAATTCTTCAACCTACAGTTGGCAGTTGGAAAATTTTCAACCTTTGGTATAAAACAAATATTTACAGAATTGTAGCCAGAATTGTAGCCAGAATGAACGTTGCAATGTCAGTGCTGTGTATGCTATAAATTTTATAAAGTCAAAAAAGATAACTAAAATAGTGAATGCAAATATAATGTGGGAAAATGTTTTGGTTTGATATGGAAAATGTAGATTAAACATCAAGGGGTTTGAGCCAAATTGAGTATTGTTTTGTTTTGTGATCTTTTGAATGTGTTTAAAAGATCTGTAGTACAATGAGTTATTCTGCCAAAAACTTTTGATTTCACTGGGTCATGACTTGATGATGGATCAAATGCTGTTGGCAAAAATGTTTTTATTAATTTTGATGGTGATCATCCTGTAAGTTTGGTCACCAAACTCAATGAAAGATGTTAATCGTTGTTGGTTATGTTAGGAATATTAAAGGATCAATTAAGTTTGAAATGGTAAATTAATTTTAAGAAGTGTGGTAGTAATTTCCTTTATGAAAAAGAAACAAAAGATATTTGAACATTTTAGCAAAACACTGTATTGTGTGTTAACAACATTTTGATAACTTCAATATACTTCAAACTCTTTACCTTTGAAAAGCAATTATATAATATGAAAAAAACTTGCAACAAAAAGGCCTGGTTTTGTGTTGGTCATTACAAAAATTTTGGTTTATAAACCTTGTGTTGGTAACTGCATTGAATTCTAATAAGAAAAGCAAATTATCCTTTAAATAATACCATTAAAACATCTTTCAGTATTTGTTATTAGAATTAACAAGATATTCAAAATTTGTCTTTTAAACAGCAGTTTGGTGAAAATGGTAAACATGATGCTGCACTGCAATTTTGTAAACAAATGTCAAGTAGCAACTTATAAAACAAAAACACACATCCCTATCTGCAATATTGGCTTGGAATTCAAATATGGATGAAATTGCCCTATTTCAGGATGGCCCCTTTTAAACCATATATTTCTATCAATAACATGCTTATAAAGGTTTCAGGATCTTGTAAGTACTGAAATCATTCAGATCTAAACTTTAACTTAACAATCTATTTTTAGAACTGCAAGAGATTTTCATTTTCCATTTCATGATTATTTGAATTGACATTTTGGCTTTGAAGAAAACTAGATGAAGGCTGTGTCTGTCTATCCAAAAGAAGAAAGCTCTCTCCAGAATTAGGTAAAGCCTTGTCATCAAAACTTCTTAGCCTTTTTTCTGCCAGCTCAGTAAATTCATCAGCCTCATCAAGTCCTACCTGTGTGGAACTATTTGGATGGGAAGTCACCTCTTCTGGGACACCATTGTTTTTACTCCGACTTTCCAGTCCACTTAACAAAAGGTTGTTCACGTTATGAATCTCAGTTTGACTCCTCTGTCTTGCATTTAAGAGATGGTTCTCCTCAATGTCACTTGGAAAGTCGTTTGAAGTACCCCCTTTGAAAACGCCCCACTCATCTTCCTTGTGACGGGCTAGGCCACTATCAAACTGTCCTCTCGGTTTCGCCAAATCTCTGCAGGGCGCAGAGAAACTTCTAAGCCTCATTTCCTCTGCTTTATTTTGTCTCGTTAGAAAAGCCTCTTTGACTTTGATTACTACTTCTCTAGCGCGGGCCCTACTTTCACAATGAAAAACATAGGCCCTGTAACTTTTGTCTTTCTCGTCGGAGACAACAAAAACAAAGGCTTTGTCGTACTTCAAATCAGTGTTAAAATAGGTCAGGCTGTTTGTCTGGAACTTGGCAACGACTGTCTGATTTCCACCATTGGTTTCTATTATCTTCAAATCATCCACGGAAATTTCGAGATAGACTTTTCTAGAACCATATCCGAACGCTTTGTATTTTTCATTGTAGACTTTCTCGACGGCATTTGCTGTCCTGCTGCTGCCGTGTCCTGTAGGAGTTGGCACTAACATTGAACCAAGAAAAACCAGATTATAACGAATGCCAGCCTGAATGAAGTCTTTTTCATCCAATCCTATTGTTGGGAGCTTCTCAGTTCCTTGCCTATTTCGTAAAAAGGCCATGCTCACAAATCTTTGCTGTCAAGCTTTCTGCTGTCAGAGTTAACAGTTTCCACGCGTTTATCTTTGTTTTGCACAAGGTGTCGGGAATTATTTAAATGGATCAGCTGTCAATAATATTGTTTCAAGAAAGACACTCGAAACGATTTGAAATAATTTTCGAATTTCACTGCATCGCAAGACATGCTTTCAAAACATCCTTAAGAATAATTGAGATCTGGACAAATATTTAATTTCCAGATATTTTATTTATCTTGGCATTTAGAATTCTCAATGGAACAGTTGGTCATGGTCTTTGAGGCGATCCAGATGTTTGTTTTTTTGTTGAAATATTGTTGCAACGCTCTCACAGCATGTCTTTTCCCGTTGCTGACTGCTTCCAAGTGAGGCCATTTCCGATATCGAAGCGCAGTTTATTACGTCATAAGTTGATGAGGTAATGACTTAACGGAAAAACTTCCCTTATAATTAGTTTCACAAGGATAAATTTATTTGATATTATTGAGAAATTAATGAAGTTAATTATTCAATTCGTGTAGCGTCCAAACAATATCGGAAATTGGTCGATTCAAGAACGGAAACACCTAGCACGGAAATATCCTGTCCAGACTGAAAATTGCATAGAAGCGGACACAGACTGTTCTAATTTTACACGTGACCAGGTTTGCGATTTGTCGCACTTACCCCACAACCAATCATAAGCAACGACGGAAGTTTTTGATGGTATACACCAATTCGACATACGGCCTCGTTTTGAAAATTTATCCTAATCTAATTATACAACTTTCTAAAACTCAGATTTGGTTTTATCATCACAATTTTAGGCCGGATACAATTTTTCATATTGTTTGTGCTTGTATTTTAGATTTTACGGAGAAATGAAGTTTGAAAACTTTTTAGGGATTTGACCGCAAAAATCGTTCCGGGGGGAAACTTTACCCCCTAGTCGCCAATCACGGTCAAATCCCTTATAAAATTTTTATCTTTTTGTCGTCATAAAATCAATATCGTGAGCAATACCATTATGAAAACTTCGAAGTATACTAAAATCATTGCTCGCAATCCGAATCTGAGGTCAAAAATTTTGTACAAAATAATTTGAAAATTTTTTCAAAACGAGGCCGTAAGTCGAATTGGTCTATTTGCGATTAGCCTGGGTACACAAGCTATAATGTTAGAACACGTGGACAAAAATTGGTCAAAAATTACGAACAAAGTACGGTGATTTCTAACGAAATTTGCTTGCGACAGCTATCAAAAACTGTTTTCAAGGATGTAAGATGAATTATTATAAAGGACGTTTATCTGTAACAAAATTTCCCCATAAAATATCTGTAAGAAATAAAAAAAAAACAAATCCTGCAATGTAGACATCCATTGTTTTTTGTTTTTTATCTATTTCGAAAAAAATTGTCTCCGGTCTGAATTGCTCTAAAATTGAAAAACAATCCAGTTTTAAAGTTTTGACAGAAATTTAGAAAAGCTAGCCCGAGCCTCAATTTACGTTTCTTATATAAAAATTATTTATATCTCATCTGAAATGAAATTTTTCAAATTTCATCTTTGAAGATTGTCAGCGTAAATCCAAGCGTCTCTAAAGCTAAATTTTTGCCCGACTTTCAAAGTTTTAACTTTTATTTTAAGCTCTTCTTCTGCATCCTCAGAGGATGATGTCTTGAATTTCAATCAAGGTAATCCTCGAAATTCTCAAGTTTCAATGGTCTTTTTTCCCGTACAGATACGTTTCTAAATTTTCATTCTCATTTCGTCACTGAGGAGATTGTAACCTCACTGCGAAGTCTCAACCTCGTTCTGCTAGAAGGCACGATAACTTACGCAACAGAAAGAGCATAGTTAGGCATTGCGAATGGGGGGTCGAAAAAGGGGGCAGTGTTTACGCCCTTGAAGGTTTGTCGGTTTTGAGCCTATTGATTGCGTAGAAACCCTTCACATTTCCGACGAACATTCGAAGAGAAACTACCAAACATGCAACTTTATTGGCATCATAAGTCAATGAAAGAGAAGTTTGTTCACCCCTGTGCAGTAGATTTTATCACCACTCTTTATCACCACTAGATTTTTTCTCTTTTCTTGTTCGGGTCTTTGACGTAGGCCACTGAACCTACCCACAAATATAGGGAGCCACTACAACTCGGCTTCAAGAAATTTGCCTTTTTCAAAGTACCATTATTGACTGTAAAGCTACGAGGGTAAAGTCATGTCGGAACTTATTCATGCCAGCTACATCTTGAATCCCCAATGGTGGACTAATTGCCAATTGGACCGGATTCGACTCACCATACTAGCTTGGGATTCTTGCAAGAACCTGCAACTTCTCTCCGGTTGAAAAGGTTTGTTGAAAAGGTTGTTCTACTACTGGGGTAGCTGAATAGCTTGTCGCCCATTGTAAGGCAGCCAGATTATAAAAGTCACTAGAACGGAACGGGCAACATTGCCCCTTATTGTCTCTAGGATATTGTCTCAAACAATCCTTTTATTTACGGGGCTACGATACGAGGTTTAGAGTCTGCTCAGTGGCGGATTTAGGGAAGGGGGAATCTAGGGGCAGTTGCCCCTTCCTCGCTGAGTTGAAGCAACTCTGGCGCCCCTTTTTGGAAATTTTACGCCCCTTTTGAAGAATGAGAAGCAGGTGAAAAAGTTTCTGAAACTTCTAGGTTAATTTACTTCAAAGATTTCCTCAAAGCATACAACATTATTATGAAAAATTTCCTTACAAAGTGAATACAGCGTACACTCATCATAAATTTCTGGAAAATTTCCAGCGCCCCCACTACCAACTGCCCCCATTTCAAATTTTCTCTGGATCCGCCCCTGAGTCTGCTAACGATACTACCAGATTGTATTTAGAAAAAAGTTAGGGTTGTACTTCGATACTTTTTTGTGATGCTCGTCAGGCACCGTAAGACGGAAATTTGTTGAGGGGAAGTGTACATACTGAATATCCTGAGCAGCACATTGACTTTTTGCCTCTCGCGATGTTAGAAAGGTGGAATGTGTCTTCTAAAACCTATATACCTACATAGTGCATTTGTATGTAATTTCCACATTCCAACATTTCACATTCCATGTTTTCAAGATAGCCTTTTCAAAACTTCTGAAATTTTTGCTCGATTGTCTATCAATGTCACATATTGTCAATGCTCCTTCATGTTTGCAGCCATAGGAGATTCTTAAACCCCTTGTTACCCCTAGTTGCCCCTTGTTGCCCACGGGCGACCCCAGTAGCTTCCAATATAGACATAAAGACATAACGCACAATGGCCCCTTCAACTTGCCCACACGTATACTGAAAACATTAGGTACCTAAAGAAGCCTGAATACCAAAATTTGAAAATCAGAGAAGGGTTGGGACAACGTTTATGCTTCGTGAAGAAACATCTGTTTGCCGTTTCAAGAAAAGTACAATGAAAAAGGAAGCAGAAATTTTGTAAATGCTTGATTGCTTCAATTTAGTTGCCCAGTCTACTTCCATCGTTATCATACTGCTCTACTTTGGACAAAATTTCACTACAAAATCTGTCAATCAACTACTTTTGTTAATCACTGTAAAAGGTTATGGATAAGCACGTGCTACGATCAGTTATATTGTTCTCTTCATTTAATTTGAGAGTTTTCGATACTTGAATGTAACAGAATCTCCATTTTCCAGCACGTAACTGTCGAAGCCCTTATTTGGCATCTTTCCATTTACGTAGTAAAACCAATAGATTTTCTTGTTATTGACAATGTGGTTTCTACAAAGCCTTACCAGTGATTCTCCCCATGATGTTGTGCGTGTCTCGAATTGGTAGCATTCGTCCTCCGCAGCGGCGGCTCGCAATGCATCCAGAACCGTTGAACCATTTACTATCTGCACAACTTGTGTTTCGGGACTCTCTTTTTCAGTTGCCTCGAAATCAATATCAATGCTGACGACAATATTTCCCTAGAGAGATCCAAAGGATAACAAATCCTTAAATGGCTTTGAAAAAAGCAAACATTTTACAATATACTAAAAGCTTCGTCTGACACTCCTCAGAGCACTCGTCTGCGTCTGAGCATAAAACACTCCTCAGAATAAGGGTCCGAAAGAACACGATGAAAAATATATACCCAGTTGTGGATCTAAATAGGCCAATCAGAAAAACGCAAGCACATAACCGGTATAGTTGACCAATCAGTGCTGCGAGCCTAAAGAATAATTACCACTGGAGTCCAAGAGAGAAAACGAACTCCTTCTGTCTACACAATGGCGGCTTTTTCGTTTGTATGTAGATCGACTCCAAAACTGCTAGATGGAAGGACGACCGGGCTCTGCCAATTATCCGAAACATGTCGTCATTATAGAGTTTTGCACAATCTGGGTTGTCTAAAAGATGTTGACCGATCGCAGAATCACTTGTTTTACCAGTATTTCTAGACCTACAAGATCGAGGAGGCTGTTCTCTTCGAGGGGGAGTTTTGTTTCTTATGTTGGAAGGAACATGCTGTTTTTGAATTGGGACCGCATTGTCTCTGAGTAACATTGTGTCAAAATCTGATTTCATATCTTTGTAAGTTGTCCGCAATGCCCGTTCGTGAATACGATTAACTTAACTATTAAGT